>NW_007378261.1:5876-42721 GCF_000475195.1 Diaphorina citri | reverse complement strand
ATGAACTGGAGGAGGTTAGGAGTGAACTGAAGGAGAAGGAAAACCTGGAGAAGACGGACGATAGAAAACTGGAGGTAAAGTGAACGAGGGAAGGGAGGTCTGAGTTTTTTCTCGCCGACTTTTTTCATTATTATTACTCGGAATCAGTCACTGACGGTCACCTTTTCGGTTATCAAACATGTCCAATGTTGCTTAACTTCAATGATCCATTGAAAAGTGTGGTTCGTTCATCATACTTTTGGCGCTGGCTAACATTTTTTTTTTTTTTAAAGAGGTTTGGTAGAGGGAACTGTAACTGGTAAGCTCGTATCGTCCCGAAAGCAAAAGGAGAAGAAAGACAGGATAGGAAAAAGCCAGCCGTTCCGAAAAAGAAGCTGAAATCTGTTTAGGATAAAATCCGCGCCGGGCGGGAATCGAACCCGCGACCTATCACTTACAAGGCAGACGGAGAAAGCCAGCCGTTCCGAGAACGAACATTATCCCATCAGGATAAAATCCGCCCCGGGCGGCAATCGAACCCGCGGCCTAGCGCTTATAAGGCAGACGCACTACCAACTAAGCTAACTAGGCTGGCTAAGATACAGGAGCTGAAGAAATCCCTGGAGACTGAAACCCTAGCACGACAGAAAGCAGAGGACAACAACGCTACACTAACGACACAGGCGGATAAACTGAGAACTACAGAGCTGCTGGTAGATAAGATGAAGGCTGAGATGGTACAATGTCAGAGTGTAAGTTTTGGTGTATTACCGCAAACTTTGATATCTGCCTCGATGGCGTAGTGGTCAAGACGCTCGCCTGGTAATCAGGAGGGCGTGGGTTCGATCCCAGCCGAGAAATGGAATTGTATCATCAATTATTTGAGAATTTGACCACATAATAATGGAGCCCTAATGGTTAGGTAGTAGAGAACGCCTAAGGCGTTAACCTCGCCTAGTGGTTACCTTCCACTCAAGAGTCTATTATTATTATTTGAAATCCCGCTAACAATGGGGGCACTGTTAGCCCAATGGTAACGCGCTTGCTTGCCATGTACTCGTTTTTCGATTACAAACATTTCAACGGGTTACTTTCTAATGTTCTCGTGTTGACCCAGCAAATAAATGGGAAGTATTGTGTCTCTTATCGCCCATCTGAGGGACATACTACGGGATGAGCATGCTATGACACAGACCACAGGAGTCTAATGTAGAAGCTGTTTGATTACTACGAAATGAAAACGGCGATGAAACACTTTTTTTCATATGGCCTTCCGGATTTCGTACTATAAAACGAAACTTATCAAATTATTTCCCTTCAGGACCTGAGCTGTTCTCGAACCCGGGTCCTCGCGTTGCAAGCCCAGGTGTCCTCTCTCCAGCAAGATCTGACCAGTCACACCTCTCTATTGAGTAAGAAGGAAGAGGAGATTGACAGACTACGTCAGGAGATGGTGAAGAAGGAGAGTGACCTGGTAGCGACCAGTAGCGACCTGGTAGCTACTCGCCATGAACTGGAGGAGGTTAGGAGTGAACTGAAGGAGAAGGAAAACCTGGAGAAGACGGACGATAGAAAATTGGAGGTAAGTGAAGAAGGAGAGTGACCTGGTAGCGACCAGTAGCGACCTGGTAGCTACTCGACATGAGCTGGAGGAGGTTAGGAGTGAACTGAAGGAGAAGGAAAACCTGGAGAAGACGGACGATAGAAAACTGGAGGTAAAGTGAACGAGGGAAGGGAGGTCTGAGTTTTTTCTCGCCGACTTTTTTCATTATTATTACTCGGAATCAGTCACTGACGGTCACCTTTTCGGTTATCAAACATGTCCAATGTTGCTTAACTTCAATGATCCATTGAAAAGTGTGGTTCGTTCATCATACTTTTGGCGCTGGCTAACATTTTTTTTTTTTTTAAAGAGGTTTGGTAGAGGGAACTGTAACTGGTAAGCTCGTATCGTCCCGAAAGCAAAAGGAGAAGAAAGACAGGATAGGAAAAAGCCAGCCGTTCCGAAAAAGAAGCTGAAATCTGTTTAGGATAAAATCCGCGCCGGGCGGGAATCGAACCCGCGACCTATCACTTACAAGGCAGACGCACTACCAACCATTCAGGTTTAATTTTCGGGTCCGATTTTATTTTTATTACTTTCTATTTTTATTTATTTATTTATTATTATTATTATTATTATTTTTTTTTTCTTCTGAGCGAGTTGTACGGCTCACTGAAGCACCAGATGATTTCTAACTAGAGATCTTTAACATTTTCATTTCCCCCAGGTATGTGAAGTGAGTAAAGAGTTGGAAGTATTGCGAGGTGAACTAGAAGAGCAGAAGACAGCAACTAAACAATGGAAGAAAGATTGGTACCAGAGTGTAAAGGAGCGGAATGCAGCCGTGGCAGAATTGAAGCAGGCACAGACGGAAAATGAAGCGCTCAAGGAGAAACTGACTAGTTTAGAGGTAAGATGGTTTTACTTTCTATTCCTGAAGTACTTAGTTTCCAAAAGTTCTTGAAAGGACTTACAAAGGTACGAGTACAAACTAAACACATTAAATTTTACACAAATCCCAATTAACAACAATACCAATATGTATAGAGAACCTATACAAGGTAATGAAAAAATATTGCAATGGGACCAAATTTTCAAAATCGGAAAATGGATGGAAATCTGAAAATATCCTTTTTAGGGTCCCCTGAGTCTTAAAAATTGTTTTTCGTCCTCAAGAGGTTTGATAGAGCAGGGTTTATACGCGACCTGGAAAAACTGGAAAAGTCATGGAATTTGCCACCCGGTCAAAAATTAAAAATGTTCAAATTAAATATCAGATATTTCCGAAAAACGGCCTGCGGTGCATTCCTCCCTCAAATTCCTTGACATTCTGCATTTTGCATATTTTCTTTATATTAAGAGGTAATCTTACTGATTTTAAGTACCTCCGCCCCCTAATTTTCTGGAAAAATTCATGGAATTTCATTCCGGGGAAAGCGTATAAACCCTGTAGAGGGAACTGTAACCACAGAGGTCTTAATGTCCAGAAAAGGCTCGCCCTTGTGGGAATAGAACCCTTGATTTAATGCTCGCAAAGCAAGCTCATTAACTTTTTATTTTTAAACTTCTCTAATAGACCTCTTTAGGAGAGATTTGTAGCTTGAAGAAATCATGTCTATTTTTTTTATATTTCAGCAAGAACTCAAGGTATCTGAGGAAGCATTAGCCACGGCACAAAACTCCCTGGATAGCAAACTGAGAGAGCACCAAGCTCTATCTAACACCATAGAGAGTATGCAGAAAGAGATGGAGCAGAGTGCTGTGCGAGTGAGAGAGATGAGTGGGATCTCGGAGAAGTACGAGAAGGATAGGAAGACCTTGCTGGAACTGGTGAGTTACGGTCCTAGTTCGATTCCCAGAGTCGACAAAATAATAATAATAAAGCAACCTCCGTGGCCTAGTGGGTATCATCACACAAGGCTTGCACGTCGGAGGTCCCAGGTTTGATTCCCGGCTGGGTCGAGGTTTTTTTTCCGCTCTATGCTTGGAGTTCGGGGTGCACTCAGCCTCATGAGGACAATAGGGTAGCTACTTTAATCGAGTAGCAACCAGTGGCAGCATTATCATTGTAAAAAGATTACTGAAATAAGGAAATTGATTTGTCAGCTCCCATGGCGCGGGGTCACCTGCGCTCGCCTTGCACGCGGGAGACCCGGGTTCGATTCCCGGCGGGGTCAAGAAATTTGTATCATCCAAATGATTGATTTCGTGACTGGCTGTTGCGGGGCCCACTCAGCCTCGTGAGGAAAATGAGTAGCTATGACATGTAAATACGCATAGCGCCCGGTACCAGCATGGTAGGTAAACATTGGATTTTAGGATTATTGAGATATTGGGAAAAATCCTACAATGCAGCAGTGAGCACCAAAGTTGTGACATAATAACACAAAGAAATTGATTGCAAAGGAGGCACTTAGTATAATATCTTATATTATAAGAACGAGATCCATTCACTCAATTCACATTTCACAGTTCATAGTTCCACACTGATCGCTCTATCTCGAGAACCACAACACCTAGAAAGCTGAAATTTGGTAGGAATATTCCTTTTATGGTCTAGGTGTGCAATAAGAAAGGATTTTGCGAAAATCTAAACCGATCCTGAGATATGATCAATTTTTGATCGCTAAAATCTCCATAAGAAATACACAGGAAGCAGAGACTGCGGGAGAGAAAACTTTTCCTCGCTCGCCTAATATTTGAGTTTCGTTTATGTTTTTAGTTTGATAACTACAAGTTCGGCCATCCTTTTTCCACAAGTTTGGCCATGCCTCGGGATGAACTAGCGGGATTCCGGAGCAAAGCGACGGTATTCAGCTAGTGTTATGATAGGCACAAAAGTTGTGAAAAGGCTCTGCTTTAACACAAATAATTCAGGAGGATTATTAGCTAACACAACTCATCAATGAATCATTAAGCTAGGAATTAATCATTAGAATACCTACTTTGAAGAAAAATATGCGGTGAAATGCTTTTATTTTTACATTTACATATCAGTTTGTCATTTATCTTTTATTTAATTAATCTGTCTCCACTCTCATTCAGAAATCTTCCAAGGAACGTTTGGAATTAGAGGTCCGTGGCTACAAGTTAGACCTGGAGAGCACACGACGTTGAATCATTAAGCTAGGAATTAATCATTAGAATACCTACTTTGAAGAAAAATATGCGGTGAAATGCTTTTATTTTTACATTTACATATTAGTTTCTCATTTATCTTTTATTTAATTAATCTGTCTCCTCTCTCATTCAGAAATCTGCCAAGGAGCGTTTGGAATTAGAGGTCCGTGGCTACAAGTTAGACCTGGAGAGCACACGACGCGAGTTAGAGACCAACAAGGATCAGACGATAGAACTCAGAGCTAAAGTACAGAAGCTGACCAGAGATGCTGGTAGTACTGGGGAACTGATGAGAACATTGGATAAACAACTCGCATTGGCACAGTCTGAGATGCTGGTAGTACTGGGGAACTGATGAGAACATTGGATAAACAACTCGCATTGGCACAGTCTAAACTGGAGAAAGCAGAGGGAGAACTGACCACTGTACGAGAGGAGAACAAGAAGTTGAAGGTTAGTGAATATTTCTTTTTTTCTTCGCCTTTTTCCGTGTCTTTAGCAAGGGAAAATCAGGCTAGTATACTCCCTGTTTAAAGACCCCCAGCCGGCACAGTCTAAACTGGAGAAAGCAGAGGGAGAATTGACCACTGTACGAGAGGAGAACAAGAAGTTGAAGGTTAGTGAATATTTCTTTTTTCTTCGCCTTTTCCCGTGTCTTTAGCAAGGGAAATCCAGGCTAGTATACTCCCCGTTTAAAGTCCCCCAGCCAGACAATAGTTTAAATCTGACATTATAGAAAAGGTGACCTAATGGCCAAATATGGACATTTGCAAAAACAACATCGGTAGAAATCAGGGTTCGATTCCCGCCCGGGGCAGATTTTATCGTAAAAGGATAATGTTCGTTCTCGGAACGGCTGGCTTTCTCCTATCCTGTCTTCCTTCTCTCTTCACTTTCGGGACGATAAGACCCAATTAAGTTCTCTCTATCAAACCTCTTTTTTTTATTTATTATTATTTTTTAAAGGTTTTTTTTTTACCTTGGAATCGAACTCCTTGTTCTGGCTAGATCCAAACACTTTCCTCAGTAGTTTGGAAGATTTGAAGAGTAACTATACAGAGCGAGAGAGTAAACTAAGAAGCGCCAATGAGATCATAGGTGAGTGATCCTTGTAGAATTGTGACTTGCCTCGGTGGCGTAGTGGTCAAGACGCTCGCCTGGTAATCAGGAGGGCGTGGGTTTGATTCTAGCCGAGGTATGGGATTTTATCCTTCTTTATCTGAGAATTTGACCACATAATAATGGAGCTCTAAGGGTTAGGTGGTAGAGAACGCCTAAGGCGTTAACCTCGCCTAGTGGTTGCCTTCCACTCAAGAGTCTATTATTATTATTACCAGTATAGTAGTTCATTAAAGACTGATGTTGGATTTCACCAATATTTATTCAGTCATTAGAACTCCTGTTAAGCTAACAACCAGTTAAGTTCCATTTAATTTGTATTGGCTTAACAGAGCTGTTTAGCTAACGGGCTGTTTGAGGCTGGAAAGAAGGTTGGTGAAATCCACCATGACTGTTTCCAGTCCCTTACTTAAGGCCAGTTACTTGCAATATTGGTTAGAACAATGAATGCAAATTGATTTACATTTGATTTACTTCTAACCAAGAACGGAAAAGGTTTGTTAGAAAATAATGATCTTTTACTTACCTAACCAATAACTTCCGTAGCCAATGGGGTATATTTCAGAGTCCACTAACTTCAGTTTCTTTGCCTCGACTTCAATTTCCAAGGCTGGACTTCAATTTCCAAGGCTGGACTTCAATATTTTTGGAGATGAATAACTTCAATTTCTTCGACCTAAAATTTAATATCTGTCAGTTTGTCTTCAATTTTTAAGACACTTCAATATTTTGGAGCTCAATAACTTCAATATCCTCGAAATAACTTTAAATTATTTCAATTTTCTCAAGACACTTCAGTAATTTGGAGTTCAATAACTTCAATTTCTTCAACTTGAACTTCAATTTCTCTCCCCTTGACTTCAATTTCAGGTGAATACGAAACTAAGATCACAGCCCTAGAATCCACCATGACCCGATCTGAAAGTTACTGTAAGGAAATGGTTGAATATTTGGAAACCCTGCAGAAGAACAACGATATTCTGAGCCATGATAATGAACAGCTGAGGAAGGTAAGTACTGGTCTCCCAAGTACAGTGTCCTGGGTTCAAAACTAAGATCACAGCCCTAGAATCCACCATGACCCGATCTGAAAGTTACTGTAAGGAAATGGTTGAATATTTGGAAACCCTGCAGAAAAACAACGATATTCTGAGCCATGATAATGAACAGCTGAGGAAGGTAAGTACTGGTCTCCCAAGTACAGAGTCCTGGGTTCATAGCAGACAAAACTTTTATAGCAACGTGAGAAAGTGTCTTGAGAGAGGGAAAACGCGGAGTACGTGAAGTAGTATACATCAGATTCCCACAGATCACTGGAGTTAACTAACGTTTTGCGTGGTTTATATCTGGATGGACGACCGTCTGCTGGCTGTTTTTCTTGGGCTTCAGCCCCATGACAATTTACCGGTTTTGATGTAAAGAGAATTGATAGAGAGAACTCTATCAAAGCAGGTCTTATCCTCCCGAAATCGAAGACCTTTGCAGTTACAGTTCCCTCTATCAAACCTGTTCAAATAATAATAATTACTTTCTATTATTTAATTTTACTCTCTCTTTTCCCCCACCCAGGAGCGCACCGAGTACATCACCCAACTCAGCAACGCTTGCTCGCAAAACGAAACCCTGTCCAAATCCAACGCAGCCCTCTCTCATCAACTAAATGACCTGGAGACCACGGTGAAATCCCTAGAGGCTTTCTATAAACAGAAGGAAGTACGTCTAGATACCACAGTGAGTCAACTGCTCAAGCTATGTGAACACCAGAGACATTGTTACGAGGAGAGCTTGAAGAAGAAACCGAACCTACTGAGGAAAGTGTTTGGATCTAGCCAGAACAAGGAGTTCGATTCCAAGGTAAAAAAAAAACCTTTAAAAAATAATAATAAATAAAAAAAAGAGGTTTGATAGAGAGAACTTAATTGGGTCTTATCGTCCCGAAAGTGAAGAGAGAAGGAAGACAGGATAGGAGAAAGCCAGCCGTTCCGAGAACGAACATTATCCTTTTACGATAAAATCTGCCCCGGGCGGGAATCGAACCCGCGGCCTAGCGCTTACAAGGCAGACGCGCTAACTAGGCTAGCGAGAACGATCCTTATCTGTTTAGGATAAGTTTTATTCTTCCTCTCGCATCCCAATATTTCCCTACAATGTCATTGCTGGCTTCCAAGGCAGGACATAAGTTTAGGTGTGAGGAGTATTGATATATTAGTGGACTACATGTCCTAATTCCACAGTCTAATAGGTAAACGTATCATTCTAAAGTTGTCCATCCCTGTCACCCTACAGGAAAAAAAAAAAAAAAAATAAAAAAAAAAAAAAAAAAAAAAAAAATATGTAGTGCAATAATAAACTATTGATATACATTATTAGTGGACTACATGTCCTAATTCCACAGTCTAAATAAAGCACTAGATAAACGTATTATTCTAAAGTTGTCCATCCCTGTTATCCTACAGGAGCTGGAAGCCATGCTCAATCAGGAACGGTCTCGAGCTAAAGATCTGGCTGAACGTCTCTACCTAACCAAAGCGGAACTCGATACCATGCTGCATAGGAAAACACAACGCGTGTCTATCCAGCCCTGCTCTAATGAGGAGAACAAGGAGAATGTACCCAGGGGTGGAAACAGCAAGACACAACACGCGCCGAAGAAAACCTTGTCTAAAGAAAGCATTGGTTCTAACTCTAGGTAAGTACCTAAGTAGTTTTTTTAAGAGGTTTGACAGAGGGAAGTATAACTGTTAAGGTCTTATTGTCCCGAAATCGAAGAGACAAGGAAGACAGGATAGGAGAAGTTCGCCCCGGACGGGAATCGAACCCGCGGCCTAGCGCTTACAAAGCATACGCATTACCAACCAAGCTAACTAGACTGGCGTACCTGTAGGAAAACTAATCCATTTACTTCCTCTCTGCTTCACAGTGAAGGTAGCTCGAAGGCGCTGACCCGGATTCTCAACCTAGATAAGCACGTGGACATCAACACAGCCATGTATCTGAGCGAGCAATGTGTTATCCTTGGTACTCGGGATGGATTGTTCTCTCTTCATTTGAATGAGCTTGGTGAAGCAAAGAGTAAACCCAACTAAAATCCGGCCCGGGCGGGAATCGAACCCGCGGCCTAGCGCTTACAAGGCAGACGCGCCACCAACCAAGCTAACTAGACTGGCGTACCTAAATAAGTACCTAGGCGTACCTGTAGGAAAACTAATCCATTTACTTCCTCTCTGCTTCACAGTGAAGGTAGCTCGAAGGCGCTGACCCGGATTCTCAACCTAGATAAGCACGTGGACATCAACACAGCCATGTATCTGAGCGAGCAATGTGTTATCCTTGGTACTCGGGATGGATTGTTCTCTCTTCATTTGAATGAGCTTGGTGAAGCAAAGAGTAAACCCAACCAGATAGGGGGAGTGGAAATGGTGCACAACATTACGTTCATTCATCAGAAACACATGGCTTTGCTTATTGTGGGTGAGTACATAGAATTGTAAACCCAATCAGATAGAGGGCGTGGAAATGGTGCACAACATTACGCTCATTCATCAGAAACACATGGCTTTGCTTATTGTGGGTGAGTACATAGAATTATAAACCCAACCAGATAGGGGGAGTGGAAATGGTGCACAACATTACGTTCATTCATCAGAAACACATGGCTTTGCTTATTGTGGGTGAGTACATAGAATTATAAACCCAATTCGGACTTTTCTGTCGCGATTATTTTTCTGAGGTTTCAACCAGCTTCTCAGTTGTTTTAACGAGCCTCAGTGCACCCCGAAATAACCAAAAACAAGAGAGTGTCGTCCCAGACGGTCTCCCATCCAGATCAACCACGCACAGTCGAGCAGCTTAACTTCAGTGATTTGTTATAGTAGTTAGGGAACTAGTACATTCGCCAGTATCCGAAAAAAAAATATATCTTTTTTTGTAGAAACCTCTTCCTTTTTCCTCCTACCAAACTGGTTTCGTAGATGCTCGATCAAAATTCTCTCGATTCTAGGTCAAACACCCCTCCAGTACTCAATCTGCCTAATGATAACATAATGGGTTTTATTACGAAATATTTACGTAAGCCCGGAGTACTCTTTAAGTGAAAGTAATATTGTTTCGATCTTAGGTCCTGAAGATTTTTTGGAGACTGAGAGGATTTAGTCTTAGAGTATGCTAGCTGAGTGCCACATCGTTTGATCTTCAAAGCAAGAATGGGTTTTATTACGAAATATTTACGTAAGCCCGGAGTACTCTTTAAGTGAAAGTAATATTGTTTCGATCTTAGGTCCTGAAGATTTAGTGGAGACTGAGTGGATTTAGTCTTAGAGTATGCTAGCTGAGTGTCACATCGTTTGATCTTCAAAGCAAGTAAGTCCACTAAGTCTACTGATAAGTCCACTAGGACCCGCGATAATAAGTACGCGTTTAAACTTTTGTGTAAGGGCCCGTCCACCCTTGTGTTTCGGGAAAAAATCGTGTCGTGTGTAGTGGGAACTCTCATTTAAATTGACATTGACTGCAGAACATTTTGTGTCGTTCTCAAAGCAAGTAAGTCTACTGATAAATCCACTAGGACCCGCGGTAATAAGTACGCGTTTATACTTTTGTGTAAGGGCCCGTCCGCCCTTGTGTTTCGGGAAAAAAATCGTGTCGTGTGTAGTGGGAAAGTGGGAACTAGTCATTTAAATTGACATTGACTGCAGAACATTTTGTGTCGTTCGGGAAAAAATCGTCTGTTTAATGGACCTTTAGTGTATAGGCTGGCTAGACAATAGTTTAAATCTGACATTATAGAAAAAGTGACCTAATGGCCAAATATGGACATTTGCAAAAACAACATCGGTAGAAATATCGGTTTTATGGTCCTCTGATTACAAAAAAGTGATTTTTCCTGTTGTATTCTATGTTTTCAGGAGGAGAAGACAGACCTATGGCATCAAGTGAAAACACATGAGCATAACTTGAAAACTCTCAGCAATAGTTTGGAACGCCCCACTGTATTGTGTACTCGACCCAGAACTCTGGCTTTGTCACGTTCGATCCGACCACTTGTCGACACAGAGGTGAGTTCTCTTCCATCCAACCTCGAGGGAAATATGGGTACTTATATCAGCCAATCAAAATCGCCAGTTTAATATAAATGCCATAGAAAACTTCCTAAATCATGAACATAAAAGTGTAGATTTGGTCTTCATTGAATTGGAGAAAGTTCAGTCATCCAAAATCTAGATTTCCTATCCCTTTATTTATTATTTTATTGAACAAACGAATCGAGTTTTAATTTTTTTAGGGCCAGTCGAACGATTTTTTCCGAACGACAAGCAAGAACGAGCCTTTAGTTGTTAAGTTGTAAGATATCTAGGTAACTTGATGTAATTTAAAGGATACCTTTTTAGTTGCGATCAAAGTAAGTACCTACCTGTACCTAAATTTATATGCCCAGTTAAATCTTTTTTACTCTGCCTTCATATCATTCTGTCGTGGGAAAGTTCGCTCAAGGACTTTTTTTATAGTCCAGTGGTAGTGGTAAATTATTATTATTATTTTTATATAGGTATATATGTTCTAAGCAATTCATGTATATGGAACAATAAATAAATTATCAAAATTTAAAATTATCCGCAATATGTAGATGAAAGGATTATTATAACTTATGGTCACGACAAAGAGTTCTCTTCTTACTGTACTGATTTCACCCCTCTGTTTGTTCCAGCCTGGCTGAGCACCAAGGAGCCCGTGGTGTCCGCCCCTGGGTCTCGCCCCCTCTGTCTCCTCAACATATCCAAACACGAACACCTCGCCTGCTTCAATACCGGCGCTCTATTTGTAGACGATCAGGGCCGGAGTACTAGATCTGAACCTCTCTACTGGAACTATCTACCTGTAACTATAGGTGAGTAAACACACTACACGCCGGAGTTCCCGGGTTCGATTCCCAGCAGGGTTGAAGTTTTTTCTAAACAAAATAGACGGGGTACACAAGGGATCAAAAGAACCACTTTTTATTTTATTTTAATAAAAAAAAAAAAAAAATGTCTTTCTTTGTGTTATTATTTCACAACCTTGGTGCTCACTGCAGCATTGTAGGATTTTTCCAAATACACATATTGCAATAATCCAGCTCTCACTTACCTACCATGCTGGCACCGGTCGCTATGCGCATTTATATTACATAGCTACTCATTTTCCTCACGAGAAATGGTGCACAACATTACGTTCATTCATCAGAAACACATGGCTTTGCTTATTGTGGGTGAGTACATAGAATTATAAACCCAATCAGACAGAGGGAATGTAACTGCTAAGGTCTTGTCATTCCGAAAGCGAAGAGAGACGGAAAACAGGATGGGAAAAAGCCAACCGTTCCGAGAACGAACCTTATCTGTTCAGGATAAAAACTACCCCGTTCGGAAATCGAACCCGCGACCTAGCGCTGATGCGCTACCCATTTAACTCTTTAATAACGTCTTTTTTCCGAAGGGTTTTAAAGAACTTTTTAATGTGTTCGCATGAAATGCCGTTTCTCGATTAACACTACCAACTACATATTACCTATTTTTTTCCCCCACTCCCAGGTTCAAACCGGAGTCTCCAGAGTGCCAACCTGCGTCACCTGGTGACAGCTGCTGAGATGAGCTCCTGTGCCTCCCCCACGCTCGACACGTCACCCATCCTTAACCTCACCAAGGTCACCTCCGTGGCCATCTCCCCATGTCAGAACATAGTGGCCATAGCCCAGGGGAGCAGTCTGGTGGTAGCGCGGTGGAACAATGTCGACTATGATGAGATGTGCAGGAAGGATATGGGCGGGGGTAGTATTCAGAGTGTGACGGTCATCTCGCCCCACTGTATTGTGTACTCGACCCAGAACTCTGGCTTTGTCACGTTCGATCCGACCACTTGTCGACACAGAGGTGAGTTCTCTTCCATCCAACCTCGAGGGAAATATGGGTACTTATATCAGCCAATCAAAATCGCCAGTTTAATATAAATGCCATAGAAAACTTCCTAAATCATGAACATAAAAGTGTAGATTTGGTCTTCATTGAATTGGAGAAAGTAAATGTAAATGCAGTTTCTTTGTGTTATTATGTCACAACTTTGGTGCTCACTGCAGCATTGTAGGATTTTCCCAATATCTCAATAATCCAATGTTTACCTACCATGCTGGCACCGGTCGCTATGCGCATTTTATTACACAGCTACTCATTTTCCTCACGAGGCTGAGTGGGCCCCGCAACAGCCAGTCACGGAATCAATCCTTTGCAGATACAAATTTCTTGACCCCGCCGGGAATCGAACCCGGGTCTCCCGCGTGCAAGGCGAGTGCAGTGACCACTACGCCAAATACAAATTTCTTGACCCCGCCGGGAATCGAACCCGGGTCTCCCGCGTGCAAGGCGAGCGCAGTGACCACTACGCCATAGGAGCTAGTAGGTAGGTATTATAGTTACCTAATATGAGGAGGATATTTTATCATTATTTTAAGAGGTTTAATATAGAGGGAACTGTAACTGCTGAGGTCTTATCGTCCCGAAGAGAGAAGGAAGACAGGATAGGAGAAAGCCAGCCGTTTCTGGAAAACCTTATATGTTTAGGATAAAATCTGCCCCGGGCGGGAATCGAAGCCGCGGCCTAGCGCTTACAAAGCAGACGTGCTGCCCTCCGAGCTAATTATAGGTTGGCAGGTTGGTGTTATGTTTCTCCTTTGTGTCTTTTTGATCTCTTTTCTGTTGTTACCAGCCTAGTTAGCTTGGAGCGTAGCGCGTCTGCCTTGTAAGGGTTAGGTTGCGGGTTCGATTCCCGCCGCGGGGCGAACTTTGCCCTAAAGTGTCCTAAACGGCAGGGTTCGTTCTCGGAACGGCTAGCTTTCTCCTATAATCTTGTCTTCCTTCTCTCTTCACTTTGGGGACGATAAGACCTCAAGAGTTGCAATACAGTATGGCTCCTCAAATAATATCTACACCTCGATTTATAATTTGATTTGGACTCGAACCACCAACCTTCAGGTCCGAAGGCCAACGCGTTAACCACTACACCACTGGTGGACCGATAAATTTACCCAGTAACCCAGATCTTCTTGACCCCGCCGGGAATCGAACCCGGGTCTCCCGCGTGCAAGGCGAGCGCAGTGACCACTACGCCATGGGAGCTGACTTATTTTATTTTGTAAGGCTTTATTTCATGTGGCATGGTTCTCACTTACGTGAGCTCTTCCACACAACCACTGATTTTCATTTGGGCTCTAATAGGTTAGCTTTGAAACCATTCAAACATGTGTCATTTCCTGAATTTCAAATTAAATGTTATCTTTTTTTATTTTCAGTGTTTCAAATCAAATGTTATCTTTTTCATTTTCAGTGTTTCAAATCTAATTTTATCTTTTTAATTTCCATTGTTTCAAATCTCATTTTATGTTTCATTTCCAGTGTTCCGCAAGCCATTCCTAGTAGTATTCAACCCGAGCTGTATCACCATCATTCAAATCTCTGAACATACTCTCAAGAGGAAATCCATGGACTCTACCAGGTCTTCTGCCACTCAACCTGACGATAGAGTGATAGAAGTTAGGAAGCCAAAGTTCCTAGGTAAGAAGAATTCCGGATAAGTTCTCTTTTGTCTAAAATGATCATCTTTGTTTAACATTTTCAAATTTCAAAATAACATAGGCAGGTATTCAAATCGTAGGTTTTTTATATTATTTCTATGAAATAACCTTGAAATCTGAGGTCATGTGACTATCCTGTCTTCCTTCTCTCTTCGCTTTCGGGACGATATAGGTTTTCCTATTTAAATAGGGTTTCTTGTCAGTCCCTTCCAGGTAGCCCTATTATGTATCCTGTACCTCTTGTCCTAATAATTTTTTCTCACTCAAGTCTTGATTCACACAATCTTTCCCCACAGTTCCTTACAGTTCCCGTCAATTCTTTTCCTTACAGTTTCCTCCAACAAACCTCTTAATAATAATATGTTTTGTTCCAGGTGAAACCCTCTGTAACAAGAACGTCGTACTAATGAGTCATGGTGCACTACAGCTGCTTAATCCAGAGCTAGTGTTCTCAGCAGAGAGCATAACTCTGAGTGATGTTACGAGTCAAAGTGGGGATGAACTGTCATTGTCCGCTTTACAATACAGTATGGCTCCTCAAATAATATCTACACCTCGATTTATAATTTGATTTGGACTCGAACCACCAACCTTCAGGTCCGAAGTCCAACGCGTTAACCACTACACTACTAGTGGACCGATAAATTTACCCAGTAACCCAGATTACTCGAGGAAAAACATACATCGCTGTAAACATTCCTTGGAAACATACGTCGCTGTAAATATTCCTTGGAAAACATACGTCGCTGTAAAATTCCTTGGAAAACATACGTCTCTGTAAAATTCTTTGGAAAACATACGTCGCTGTAGAATGTCTTGGAAAACATACATCGCTGTAGAATGTCTTGGAAAACATACATCGCTGTAGAATGCCTTGGAACACATACGTCGCTGTAAAATTCCTTGGAAAACATACGTCGCTGTAAACATTCCTTGGAAAACATACGTCGCTGTAAACACTCCTTGGAAAACATACGTCTCTGTAAAATTCTTTGGAAAACATACGCCGCTGTAAAATTCCTTGGAAAATATACGTCGCTGTAAAATTCCTTGGAAAACATAAGTCGCTGTAGAATTCCTTGGAAAACATACATCGCTGTACTTAAAATTCCTTGGAAAACATACATCGCTGTACTTAAAATTCTTTGGAAAACATACGTCTAAAATTAATCGAGAAGAATTGGAACTGCCAAATTAAAAACTTAATTTGATGTAAAAATCCTCAAGGAAAACTTATGCTGATGTGAAAATTCATCAGGAAAAAGATACGTATAGCTGTAAAGTTCTCTATCTGTACTTACAATAATATTGATTTTAAAAAGTACCTAACCTACCTCCATTTCTATTTCATCTTGAAATTTTCCTTATACAATTTTAAGCTCATAATCATGTACCTGATCTAAAAGCTCATTGATTTACATATTTACTGTAGCGTTAAGCTGAGTCCACACATAGTCGACGGTCGTCGATCGATTGTCGACTGAAAAAGAAAAAAAAAAGTCTTTTGTATTCTTTCACATTGATCGACGGCCATTGACTATGTGTGGACACATTGTTGTATTTTCATGGTTTGCCCAATACCTACTTTTGAGAAAAAGTAGGTAGGTATGTATTTTTAGAGATTTGAAGTAAGGATACGATAGAGATCAGTTGCTAGCCTCAAGTCACACGCTATCATGAAGAGACACAGTATTGGCAGTTTTCGTTAAAGTTTGTGATTATTCTATGAAACTTGCCATAGAACTATTCCACATTTTTTATGTGGTAGGGACCATAGCAATGTGATTTTTTGTCTGCTTAAAATTGCCATATTGAGTTTACACTTTACAGTATTAACAATTAGTATTTTAACATTATCATGGACATGAAAGATCAGTTTTAATATTAAGCTTTAAGTTTTTGTATCTAATCTATGAAGGGCTCAAGTTTTGACATTATCTTCTTATTTTGTAGTCTTTATGTACTTATTGTAGTATTACCTTTCTTTTTTGGTTGTAGTCTCCTCTTGTATCTACTTCTGTTTTAGTTCTTAATTTTAATCAATTTTCACGTTTTCATTTTTTTATAATTTTGTACAAATCAAATTTAATACAATGGATCCCATTTTCTTTTTTCACTTTTTTCATTGAGATGTTTTTTTGTTCAATCTAAATCTAAGAGATAGAATAATGGGTTTTCCTGCGGGTTCGATTCCCGCTCGGGGTTGATTTTATCCTCAACTCATAATGTTCGTTTTCGGTACTGCCGTCTTTCTCCTACCCTGTCTTCCTTCTTTCTTCGATTTCGGAACGATAAAATAAGTACATTAGCAGTTATAGTGCCCTCTATCAAACCTCTACGAAAAAGAAACTGGGACTTTTTTCATGTCGGACTTTTCTGTCGCGATGCGGGGCCCGTCCCTCCGGGAATTTTTCGATCTTGGTTAAAGAAAATCAGTATTTATGTACCTACCTATTTTGTTTAACATTCAGTTTGTTATCATTCTTGATTTGATTTTTTGATTTTACTTTCATGTAGATAATGATTTAAAATCAAGACTAGAGCCCGTTCTCCCTTGATTCCCAATATATTGTTTAAGTCACCCATCCATTTATTGGCCTTCCTCGGCGTCGCTGAATCAAAAAGCTTTCTCGCTTTGAGTTCATAGGTCGTCGCGACAAATTTCAAGATCAGAGCTCATTTGTGTGAGAAAATGTGAAAAAATCCCCCAAAAACCAGTTTTTATGCGTCGCGACAAATTTCGAGATCAGAGCTCATTTGTGTGAGAAAATGTGAAAAAAATCCCCCAAAAAACAGTTTTTTGGATTTTTGGCTTTATGGTTTTCTGGACAAAATTTGCACCACCATTTTCGTGTTCCTGGTAAAAAGACCTTTAATTTGATACATAGGTCGACTTTTTGGCTTTATGGTTTTCTGGACAAAATTTGCACCACCATTTTCGTGATCCTGGTAAAAAGACCTTTAATTTGATATGTTTTGGCTTTATGGTTCTCTGGACAAAATTTGCACCACCACTTTCGTGTTCCTGGTAAAAAGACCTTTAATTTGATATAATTATGTATAGGTCGACCAGGTTTGGACCTTCTATGAGGACAGACCGACAGACGACACCGAAGCGAATACAATAGTCAGTTCCTTATACCTCTTTTTATTACTATTGTAATAATAAAGGAAGGACGGACTAAAAAGGAACCGGTTCCTTTTCCGAAAGATTCCCGAAAGGAAAACACACCTATAGATACCAATCACGCCAAAGGTAGAAACACACTACTATCACGTCACGTGAGAATAATAGTAGTAGCCTACTGCTGGAGTAAAGGGACTTTTCAGTCCTATTCGAGCAGTATAAATAAGCACTATTATTATTATTATTTACTTTGTCTATTTGTGCTTTTATTTCCTCTGCTCTCTATTCTTTCCATTGACCTATTCTTTTCCCGATCAATGCTTTCCTCTGCCTAGTACCGTGATTGTTCTTATTCTTTCCACCGTTGAATTCTTTTCGTTGCTCTGTGAATACAGAGCATACAGTTCCACCGCTTGGTTTTTTTTTTCATCCTTTTAATAATTTCTACACTCTTTCCACTACTTGATTCTTTCTTCTACTCCCTAATCTTTTTCCTGCTCTATTCTTTCACATGAGTGACTTGAATCACATGTTCTATTCTTTCACACGTTTAATTCTCCTCATCTCTCTATTCTAGTCACGCTGAGCGTTTCTTAACACGAGTGACTCACGGAAGCTTTCACCTGATGTAATCTAGCGTAGAATAAGGTATGGATTATGTCATAGACTACATGTCTAAGTGGACCTCCAGTATGGTTCAACCACCTCGGTTATATCACCGGGCAGCAGATCTAGGTAGGGTTATGTAAACCCAGTGCCCCATACACACGTACACCATTTTAGTATTATTTATTTAGCCAGTTATTTATTTATACATATGGTAGTGGTAGGTATATATTACATATTAGATATTATGTTCTTTGTTTTAAGAGATTTAAGTCTGGATCTAGATTCATATTATGTCAAGGTCTGGGACCGGAATTGTAGGGAACAAAACAAGTCGAGAATCTAGGAACAAAACGAACAGGCAATCTAGAATCCAGGTATATTCTTAACTAGCTTCTTCTAGTCTTTCTCCAGCTCTTTTTCCTCTCTTCTCTATTCTTTTCCTTATGCTTATTATTTATTTAGCCAGTTATTTATTTATACATATTTATGGTAGGTATATATTATTAGCCAGACATGGCCTTGTTGCTTAGCGTGTAAATAAATAAATAAATAAAATAAATATATTATTAGATATTATGTTCTTTGTTTTAAGAGATATATGTCTGGGTCTGGATTCATATTATGTCAAGGCCTGGGACCGGAATTTTGTAGGGAACAAAACAAGTCTAGAATCTAGGAACAAAACGAGCAGGTAATCTAGAATCCAGGTATTCTTAACTAGCTTCTTCTAGTCTTTCTCCAGCTCTTTTGCCTCTCTTCTCTATTCTTTACTTTGTCTATTTGTACTATTCTTTCTCCTGCTCTATACTTTTCCATTTTATTATTTCCTCTGCTCTCTATTCTTTTCCATTTTATTATTTCCTCTGCTCTCTATTCTTTCCATTGACCTATTCTTTTCCCCATCAATGCTTTCCTCTGCCTAGTGATTGTTCTTATTCTTTCCACCGTTTAATTCTTTTCGTTGCTCTGTGAATACAGAGCATACAGTTCCACCACTTGGTTTTGTTTCATCCTTTTAATAATTTCTACACTCTTTCCACTACTTAATTCTTTCTTCTACTCCCTAATCTTTTTCCTGCTCTATTCTTTCACATGAGAGACGTGAATCATATGTCCCATTCTTTCAACCATTTAATTCTCTCCCCTCCTCTCTATTCGCAGGATGTGGTTCGAAATCTTCCTCGTCTTCGTTATAATATGCATCCTGGCCTATCTGGATACGAAGAAGCCCCGGAACTTCCCCCCCGGGCCCGACTGGATCCCCATTTTGGGCAGCGCTCTCGCCATTCAGAAGTTGCGTAACCAGACCGGCTATCTGTACCAAGCATGTGCAGAGCTGTCCAAACAGTACGGGCCCGTGGTGGGGCTCCGAGTGGGCAAGGACCGGCAGGTGGTGTGTTTTGGCTACCCCGCCATCAAGGAGATGTTGAGCAAGGAGGAGTTTGATGGGAGACCCCGTGGTCCGTTCTATGAGACTAGAACTTGGGGTAAACGACAGGGTAAGTACCTTTTTCTCCTTCCTTTTTTTAGGTTTGATGGAGGGAACTGTAACTGCTAAGGTCTTATCTTCCCTAAAGCGAAGAGAGAAGGAAGACAGGATAGGCGAAAGCCAGCCGTTCCGAGAACGGGCGGGAATCAAACCCGTGACCGCGCTAGGTTACAAGGTAGACGTGCTACTCTCCAAGGCTGGTGAACAAAAGATTTATTTCCGGTGAAGCTAAAAAACCTTGGTCACAATTTTTGTGTATATCACAGCATTACTGAGAGCATCCTTCACTAATTCTGTCACCTCTGTAAATTTTCTTTTAACTCTGGCTATTCCGTCACTGGTCACTCGAGATTATTTTGAAATGAAAGGAAAGTAACTGATACAATTCACAAGGTTCGGTTGTAATTAGTGTTAACACCACATTAATTAGGGCTTAACTTGGCTCCTTTATTTGCAGGACTTCTCGTAACGGATGAACAACTGTGGGTGGAACAGAGACGGTTCGTACTGCGTCAGTTGAGAGAATTCGGGTTTGGAAAGCGAACCATGGCGCAACTTGTGGAGGAAGAGGCATATCAACTTGTGCAACTGTTCAAACAAGAAGTGCAACATCTTTCACTCCCAGGTGCCATCATTCCAATGAGGGACGCATTCTCGGTGCCTGTCCTCAACACGCTCTGGTCCATGCTAGCCGGTATCCGCTACTCACCAGAAGACAAAGAACTGAAGAAGATACAATCCCTTCTGACAGAACTGTTTGCAAATATTGACATGGTGGGGGCCCTGTTCTCCCAGTTTCCTATATTGAGATATGTAGCTCCTGAGATGAGCGGGTACAAGTCCTTTGTCAGCATTCATCAGAAAGTGTGGAAATTCTTGAGGGTGAGTACACACGGAACTCAATCTTTCACGAAAAGGCCAAGGCCGGGTACTCACTATCAGGTAGACCTGACAGACGGACCTGTTTAGCCGTACCTGTCAGGTCTACCAGTTAGTGAGTGACCGGCCCAAGTCGTATTTTACTTTCAGAATTTCCCAACTTCTGAAGCTCGTTTCCCTTCTTTTGGCATGGTAGCGTCTGTACTAAACCATAGGAAAAAGAGGAAAAACGAGCTTCAGAAAACGAGCTTCAGGGAAATTCTGAAAGGTAAATACAACCACTTGTGTTAAACTGCTCTTCTCCTTACTTTAGGGTTTATGGCGTTGAAAAAACACGTTCCCAACTTCTGAAGCTCGTTTCCCTTCTTTTGGCATGGTAGCGTCTGTACTAAACCATAGGAAAAAGAGGAAAAACGAGCTTCAGAAGTTGGGAAATTCTGAAAGGAAAATACAACCACTTGTGTTAAACTGCTCGTCTCCTTACTTTAGGGTTTATGGCATTGTGGTTGTCAATTAATTTGTTGCCATCCCACTTATTTAGTTATTACCTAGGTACTAGGTAGGTACCATTATTTTTAACACCATTACCTATACGTCAATCATCCTGTTTGTTTCAGAATGAGTTGGATAATCACAAGGAAACATTTAACCCTGATGAGATGAGAGACATCATGGATGTTTATCTGAAGACTTTGAAATCAGAGGACAAAACTGACACTTTCTCAGGTGAGTAATAACTAATTGCTTCAGAGTCCAGAGACTAATTTTATTAGTAGCTGTAGTTCCGGATTCAATTCCCGGAATTTTGATCGCGATTTCGTATGTCGTGATTGTGTTGGTACTTGTAACCTGTCGCGTATAATATCTCTAGTAGCGCGGTCAAACTTTCTTGACTTGGCGGGGCGGAGCGCTACCGCGCTCCTTAATTGAGGAGCAAGTAGTAACCGTGATATTATTAGTAACTTAAGTGATCCGTCAAGAACTGGTATACTCAACATGCCGTTTGTTGCCGATGGTGTCACTAAAGTTATGGCATTCAACAAATTGTGAAGAGGCAAACACTGTGAAGAGAGTTTTAAGCTTCGCCATAAATACATTATTAGATAGGTACATAGGTAGCTGTAGCTAGATGGGACGTGAAGAGAGTTTTAAGCTTCGCCATAAATACATTATTAGATAGGTACATAGGTAGCTGTAAACAGATGGGGACTGAACGACTGGGAGGAGTTGACACAACATAGATTTCTTTGGAGGCAAGCAGTCTGGTCGGCACGGGATTCACATATCCCTAATACGACATCGGATCGGAGTGAATGATAGATATAAAATCAATAATAATTAATCCCTTATCTCTTCTGCCAATTCCATTAACCCTTTATCACTCCCCCCACAGAATCTCAACTGCTCGCCATCTGCATGGACATGTTTATGGCGGGTTCAGAGACCACGAGTAAGTCTCTAGGTTTCGGTTTCCTCTACCTCCTCCTACATCCGGACGTACAGAAGAAAGCCCAAGCCGAACTTTACGCAGTTGTTTTTTTCGTCCGTTAGGTAGCGCCACTATGCAAGCGCGCTAGCGGAGGAGCAGAAAAAACTGCGCAGAAACGTAAACGCACAAACACATTAATGCGTTGCCCGCGAAGGAGCTTTGCTCGGGATATTTCATGTGACGTCATCGCGCCTACGGGAGCGTATGCCGTGACGTCAAAGTTCACGATTTACCGGTATTTTTTAAATCGATTTATCTCGGGATCTAGGCTACGGGAGCGTATGCCGTGACGTCAAACTTCACGATTTACCGGTATTTTTTAAATCGATTTATCTCGGGATCTAGAGTGACGTCAAAGTTCACGATTTACCGGCATTTTTTTAATCGATTTATCTCGGGATCTAGAAGTCGTAGAAGAAAAAGATTCCGTTAGTCCTTGACGTCAAAGTTCACGATTTACCGGCATTTTTTTAATCGATTTATCTCGGGATCTAGAAGTCGTAGAAGAAAAAGAAAGATTCCGTTGGTCCTCATTTTTCCTGCTCATCTATGACTTTGAAACATCACCCAAGTAAGCGCAACTGATCTATTGTAAACTTGTACCTATATTGTGGAATAGGTACCCAAGTATTCTAGATACTGTATGTGGGACTGGTTTGTCTACATACGTTAATTAAGATGTCTTACAATAGGAGTATTTTCCGTATTTTCCTTTTGGGAATCTTTCGGAAACAGAACCGATTCCGATGGCGCGCCATCTTGGATTTCCTATAGTTTAGTACAGGCGCCATTTCTGTTTCCAACAAGCAGGGCCCGTCCCTCCGGGGATTTTTCGATCTAGGTTAAAGAAAATCAGTATTTATGTACCTACCTATTTTGTTTAATATTCAGTTTATTATTATTCTTATTTTGATTTTACTTTCATGTAATGATTTAAAATCAAGACTAGAGCCCGTTCTCCCTTTATTCCCAATATAATGTTTAAGTCACCCATCCATTTATTGGCCTTCCTCGGTGTAGCATTCCCAATATAATGTTCAAGTCACCCATCCATTTATTGGCCTTGCTCGGCGTAGCTTAACATAGGTAACGCTAAAACCGGTCTTAAATTAACGACTGAAGTGTTATCTAAAACTTTCTCGCTTCGCGTTCATAGGTCGTCGCGACAAATTTCAACATCAGAGCTCATTTGTGTGAGAAAATGTGAAAAAAATCCCGCAAAAACCAGTTTTTTTTGGGTTTTTGGCTTTATGGTTTTCTGGACAAAATTTGCACCACCACTTTCGTGTTCCTGATAAAAAGACCTTTAATTTGATATATAGGTCCACTAGATTTGGATAAGTCCTTCTATGGGGACAGACAGACAGAGTGACAGATTGACGACACCGAAGCGAATACAATAGTCCGTCCACTATACCTTTTTTTATTACTATCGTAATAATAAAGGAAGGACGGGCTAAAAAGAGGAGGAAGAGGATGAGTAGGAGGGACAGAAGAGAAAGGAGGAAAAGGTGAACAACGTGTAGGTATCAGTTTTGCGGTTGGTTTTCAATTTTCTCGTGCACTCAAATCGTAACACGAGGACAAACATTTCATTTCCTTTCATTTTCAAGTCTTAATTCAGAAGTTCCTTTTATTTTCAAAACGTCTGAATTCAGAATTTCCTTTTATTTTCAAAACGTCTGAATTCGGAATTTCCTGTTATTTTCAAAATGTCTGAATTCAGAATTTCCTTTTATTTTCAAAACGTCTGAATTCGGAATTTCCTGTTATTTTCAAAATGTCTGAATTCAGAATTTCCTTTTATTTTCAAAACGTCTGAATTCGGAATTTCCTGTTATTTTCAAAATGTCTGAATTCAGAATTTCCTTTTATTTTCAAAACGTCTGAATTCGGAATACAAATTTCAAGATCAGAGCTCATTTGTGTGAGAAAATGTGAAAAAAATCCCCCAAAAACCAGTTTTTTTTTGGCTTTATGGTTCTCTGGACAAAATTTGCACCACCACTTTCGTGTTCCTGGTAAAAAGACCTTTAATTTGATATATAGGTCGACCAGGTTTGGATAAGTCCTTCTATGAGGACAGACAGACACCGACAGACGACACCGAAGCGAATACAATAGTCCGTCCCTTATACCTTTCTATTACTATTGTAATAATTAAGGAAGGACGGACTAAAAGGGAACCGGTTCCGTTTCCGAAAGATTCCCGAAAGGAAAACACACCTATGTAGATACCAATCACGCCAAAGGTAGAAACACACTACTATCACGTCACGTGAGCTCATGAGGAGTCAGAAAAATGTAGTTCAAAGTTTTCCCATAATACTGTAGGTAATTTCGTTCATGACAGCCACACTGCCCTCACGTCATGTGAACTCACATGACATGATAGTGTGTTTCTACCTTAACCGGTATTTAACATCTTCAAACACGGTCACTCGTCCAGACACTATAGTCACGCTCTCATGAGGAGTCAGAAAAATGTAGTTCAAAGTTTTCCCATAATACTGTAGGTAATTTCGTTCATGACAGCCACACTGCCCTCACGTCATGTGAACTCACATGACATGATAGTGTGTTTCTACCTTAACCGGTATTTAACATCTTCTATGTATACACGGTCACGTCGGTCACTCGTCCAGACACTGCCTTACCTGGAGGCGATAACGTACGAGTCTGTCCGAGTGTTCATGGGACGCACCTTCAGTATACCACACCGCGCCCTCCGAGACACAACGCTACAGGGGTACTTCATTCCTAAGGTAAGGGGAAGATGTTCATTGCTAACATAAGGACACAAGGTTTATTCCCAAGATTACAGAAAAAAAGACCAGCAAAACCGAAATCTCCGAAAATTTTCAACCTGTTCAAAATATGACCATCTTTGAGTTTCCAGTTTTGAACCTAGTATGAGCGCAAGAACATCTTCGAAGTTGAAGCTAGTATGCGTGTAAAAAGTGACTAAAAACATCTTTGAGTTTACAGTTTTGAACCTAGTATGCATGTAAGAATATCTTTGAGTTTGATAGTTTCGAACTTAGTAAAAAGGAAAAAAAAGGAATTTTAATTGTGTTAAGCATATTTAAATGCTTGTCACAAACATCGTTCCCTGATTATTTCACCTAGATAAATTTCATGACATGACTTGGACTCGAACCACCAACCTCCAGATCCAAAGTCCAACGCGTTAACAACTGCACCACTGAGGTTGGTTTTTCGAACTTAGTATGCGAGCAAGACCACCTTTGAGTTTACAGTTTTGAAGCTAGTATGCACATAAACTCATCTTTGAATCTGACCATTTTGGAATCGCTATTTTATAACATTTTTGATAATAAATTAGTATTAATATCTTGTTTTGTTCATTTCCAGGACACAATGATCATTGCTAACTTCAATGGCGTTCTTATGGACAAGGAGTTCTGGCATGACCCTGAAGTTTTCCGACCGGAAAGATTCCTCAACGACAAGGGTGCCATACAAGTACCAGACCAATATCTACCGTTCGGTGCCGGTAAGTGGTAGGAATAGAGTCACCTTGTTTATACTGCACGAATGAGACTGAAAAGTCCCTTTACTCCCGCAGTCTAAAAGTTGTGCGAATAGAGTGCAAAGAGCACGTTGATATTTGATGGACGTTCGTATAAGCTCAACCCAACTTTTAGGCCTGTTTGTCCCTACCATCTAAACTTCAGAGCAGGCTTTTTGAGTACGGATCATATGGATGGACGTTAGTTCAAGGTTCCGCTCTCGGAAGAGCTGGCTTTCTCCTATCCGATAGACCTCCGTGGTAACAGTTCCCTCTTTGAAAACTCTTGGCCTCTTCATTTTTTCCTCCAAATTCGTTCATTAACTATCCTTCGCAAATTTTTGAACAAGAACAATGATAGTTTGGTCCATTTTTATCACCATTTAATCTTCTTTTTCTTCGCCTTTTCCCGTGTACATGTACACGGGAAAATGGTGGTAAAAATGTACTCTACAGACGGGGTTTTTTTTTTTTTTTTTTTTTTTTTTTTTTTTTTTTTTTTTTTTTTTTCAAAAAGGTCCTGACAGTAGATATTAATAAACTCAGCCATCTCTATCAAAATGAGAAAAAAAAGTTCGATTCTCTTCCGGAGCTATCTTTATCCTACATAGATGAGGTTCGTTCTAGAAACGGCCGTCTTTTTCCTATCATGTCCTCCTCTCTTCGCTTTCAGAGAGATAAGATAGATCTCTGTTGTTTACAGTTCTCTCTATCAAACCTCTCGAAAGAAGAAGAAAAAACGTCATGTTTGTTCTTATTATTTAGGAAGAATGAACAGGAACATGTGCTACTCTCCAAGGCTGGTGAACAAAAGATTTATTTCCGGTGAAGCTAAAAAACCTTGGTCACAATTTTTGTGTATATCACAGCATCATTACTGAGAGCATCCTTCACTAATTCTGTCACCTCTGTAAATTTTCTTTAAATTCTGCCAATTCCGTTACTGGTCACTCGAGATTATTTTGAAATGCAGGGAAAGTAACTGATACAATTCACAAGGTTTGGTTGTAATTAGGGTTACCTAACTCCAGATTAATTAAGGCTTAACTTGGCTCCTCTACTCGCAGGACTTCTGGTAACGGATGAACAACTGTGGGTGGAACAGAGACGGTTCGTACTGCGTCAGTTGAGAGAATTCGGGTTTGGAAAGAGAACCATGGCGCAGCTTGTGGAGGAAGAGGCATATCAACTTGTGCAACTGTTCAAGCAAGAAGTGCAGGATGGAGGTGAGTCTAATAAACAAGCGGAATCAAAAAATAGTCATTCACATGAACATGGTTCTGAAACGTTGCTTTGCGCTGAGGTAATAAAGTCATAATTGGTTACAAAGGTGCATGATAACCCAGATTCTCATTCCTCCACTTCCTGATTCTTATGGTATGGTCTGAGTCAAGGACACTGTGAGATGAAGGAACTAGTTTAGTAAAGTTCTCTCTGTAGGAATGATCATTATCCGGATGACATAACAGCTTGATTAAGTGTGCCACGGTTTATGGGTTACAGCATCGGAATCTGAGAATTGGTCACTGGGTCAACTTTGGTCTCAGATCTGTTTTTTGTCTGTCCTGACAATACTGACACAAGTAAATATAAACACAGAGCAACCTCCTTGGGGAAAAATATCGTAAAAATAACCGGGATAGTTTTGCATTTGCTTGTAATTTCCCCACAATTGTAATCCATAATTTTTTGTTTCCCAACTTTAACAGAAACTTGCCTAGTTAGCTTGGTTGGTGGCGCGTCTGCCTTGTAAGCTGCACTAGGCCGCGAGTGCCATTCTTGCCTGGGGCGGATTTATCCTGAACGGATAATGTTCGTTCTCGGGACGGCTGGCTTTCTCCTATCCTGTCTTCCTTCTCTCTTTGATTTCGGGACGATAAAAACTTTGCAGTTACAGTTCCTTCTATCAAACCTAAAAGATGTATTCTTCTGAATTGTCATCGCACCGCGCTGACATATTAGGATAAATTGCAATATTCACAATATTGCAATTTATTGCGATATAATTAAATAGATTGCCAATAGTGCCAATCGTAACACATAATCTTACTTACCTATTCAGGCAGTGTACTCAAGTGTCCATGAACCCTTTGTCTAAGTACGTAGGTACATCGTCCCTTATAGGTAGTTATTATTCTAGGACATTTTGCCTACAATTTTGGCACTCTCACTAGGTCAATACTATTGACTCAATAGACATTGCAATATCACCTACACTTTTGGCACTTGGTTATGTAAGTAGTTGTAATGTCACCTATTCCTATGGCACGTAAGTACATAGGTGCGCTATATGCAATGTACCTATTTTTTAACTTGGTGGTCCTGTTGCAATCGAACTAGGTACCTACGGTGCATGATGATGCTGAGTTTTTAAATATTTGTTTGTTTGACTTGACAGCTCCGGGTAACGCCAGCTACTCAAGCTCAGATCGCCTCACAGACAGACTGTTTTAAGAGAGTCGGAACATGTGTCGCGGAAAAAGCTTCTCACCTAGGTCTGTCAGACGCACAGATGCCGCAGCGCCTGTGTGTCCGTGCTTTTAGGATCAAATACCAGTAAAAAAGCAGAATACTTCGATATGACCTTATAAAACAGCTGCCCCTCCGTTTTTTCCTCTAGTAGGTTCCCAAGTTAAAACTTTAGTAAGTAGTTAAAAAAACTTTTGAACATCTTTCACTCCCAGGTGCCATCATTCCAATGAGGGACGCATTCTCGGTGCCTGTCCTCAACACGCTCTGGTCCATGCTAGCCGGTATCCGCTACTCACCAGAAGACAAAGAACTGAAGAAGATACAATCCCTTCTGACAGAACTGTTTGCAAATATTGACATGGTGGGGGCCCTGTTCTCCCAGTTTCCTATATTGAGATATGTCGCTCCTGAGATGAGCGGGTACAAGTCCTTTGTCAGCATTCATCAGAAAGTGTGGAAATTCTTGAGGGTGAGTACACACGGAACTCAATCTTTCACGAAAAGGCCAAGGCCGGGTACTCACTATCAGGTAGACCTGACAGACGGACCTGTTTAGCCGTACCTGTCAGGTCTACCAGTTAGTGAGTGACCGGCCCAAGTCGTATTTTACTTTCAGAATTTCCCAACTTCTGAAGCTCGTTTCCCTTCTTTTGGCATGGTAGCGTCTGTACTAAACCATAGGAAAAAGAGGAAAAACGAGCTTCAGAAGTTGGGAAATTCTGAAAGGAAAATACAACCACTTGTGTTAAACTGCTCGTCTCCTTACTTTAGGGTTTATGGCATTGTGGTTGTCAATTAATTTGTTGCCATCCCACTTATTTAGTTATTACCTAGGTACTAGGTAGGTACCATTATTTTTAGCACCATTACCTATACGTCAATAATCCTGTTTGTTTCAGAATGAGTTGGACAATCACAAGGAAACATTTAACCCTGATGAGATGAGAGACATCATGGATGTTTATCTGAAGACTTTGAAATCAGAGGACAAAACTGACACTTTCTCAGGTGAGTAATAATAATAACTGATTGCTCCAGAGACTAATTAGTAGAGGTAGTTACGGGTTCGATTCCCGTAATTTTGATCGCGATTTTATATGTCGTGATTGTTGAGTTTTAATTTATGTTATGTTAATATGTATTGTACATATATTGTACTACACAGGTAAACTGTTATATGTGCAATCAAAATAAATAAATAAATTGCGGAGCAAAGGAACCGTAACATTATCAGTAACTTCACTGATCCGTCAAGAACTGGTACATGCAACGTGCTGTTGTCGCTGGCTTCAGTAATGGTATTCGAAACACTGTGAATAGGGTTTTAACCTTCGCCATATTTTTTTGATTTTTTTCTATCAAGGTGTGTACAAACTTAGTCGACCGGCCGTCAGTCGACATCGATCGACGGCTGGTCGACTATGTGTGGACACCTTAGGTCCTCAATTAACCCTTATATCTTCTATCAATCCCATTAACCCTTTATCACTCCCCCCCACAGAATCTCAACTGCTCGCCATCTGCATGGACATGTTTATGGCGGGTTCAGAGACCACGAGTAAGTCTCTAGGTTTCGGCTTCCTCTACCTCCTCCTACATCCGGACGTACAGAAGAAAGCCCAAGCTGAGATCGATCGGGTGGTCGGGCGAGATCGACTACCTTCGTTGAACGATCGGCCACACATGCCTTACCTGGAGGCGATAACGTACGAGTCTGTCCGAGTGTTCATGGGACGCACCTTCAGTATACCACACCGCGCCCTCCGAGACACCACGCTACAGGGGTACTTCATTCCTAAGGTAATGGAACAAAGCTTATTTCCAAAATCAGAAAAAAGTGGGTTTCACCATTCAACGCCATGTACCATTTTTCAGAAAAACAGGCTAGAAAAGTCGAAAACTCCGAAAATTTCCAAACTGTTCTCAAAATATCCATCTTTGAGTTTGACCGTTTTGAACTTGGAAGGCGTGTAAAAGCATCTTTGAGTTTACAATTTTGAACCCAGTTTGCGCGTGAGAACATCTCAGAGTTTACAGTATTGAACCTAGTATGCACGTAAGAATATCTTTGAGTTTGATAGTTTCGAACATAGTATGCGAGCAAGACCACCTTGAGTTTACAGTTTTGAAGCTAGTATGCACATAAACTTATCTTTGAATGTGACCATTTTGAAAATCGCTATTTTTTTTTACATTTTTGATAATAAATTAGTACTAATATCTTGTTTTGTTCATTTCCAGGACACAATGATCATTGCTAACTTCAATGGCGTTCTTATGGACAAGGAGTTCTGGCATGACCCTGAAGTTTTCCGGCCGGAAAGATTCCTCAACGACAAGGGTGCCATACAAGTACCAGACCAATATCTACCGTTCGGTGCCGGTAGGTAGTGTGAATAGAGTCACCCTGTTTATACTGCAAGAGTGAGACTGAAAAGTCCCTTTACTCCCGCAGTCTAAAAGTTGTGCGAATAGAGTGCAAAGAGCACGTAGATATTTGATGGACGTTCGTATAAGCTCAACCCAAGTTTCAGGCCTGTTTGTCCCTACATCTAAACTTCAGAGCGTTTAGCTGGCTCGTTCTGAACCACATGCTTGAATGTGCGATCTATCTTACGTACGTCACTCAAGCTCAGATGGTATGACCTGTCTGGCCGCCTTATTGCTTACAAAGCAGACGCGCTACCCTCCAAGCTAAATAGACTCCAAGGCATATGTACATATGAAATAAAATAAATAAATCAATATCTGTTTAGGATAAAAATCCTCCCCCGGGCGGGAATCGACCCGCGACTTAGCGCTTACAACTCACCTTTATATCCGCATTCTTGCTCGTATACCCCAAGCTCGGATCCAGAGACTGCTCCTTGAGTTTATCCCTTTTTGTAATAGGAGCAGGCAGGTAATCATCGTCATCATCTTCCTCATAATCATCATCCAGATAATCTTCATAATCATCTTCCTAGAAACAAACAAAAATCAAACATGCTTGGAAAACTTAATTAATTTTTAATTTATCAAGTTTCCATTTATTTTTTGATTGACAAAACTCTCAGAACATACATTTTTTTTATATAAATGGTATACCCATCCGTATAAGCAGAGCTTGTGCCACGAATGGGGAAAGCTGGGGATGGGATTACTTTGAGACAAAAAGAAGAAAAAAGAACATTTCATGTGAAGAATGAAGATCTAAAGAATGAATTGCCATAGATCTGAGCTGTTTCCTCGTCAGTCGACACAAACTTGAGCTATTTTTGCAAAAGTTTTAAACGAGGAGGATTCAGCTCAAGGTTTATTGAGCTTGTGAAAGAAGTGTTAGATGAAATAAAATAAAAAACTATAAATATATAATTAATTTTGTACCTGGCAGTCGAAATCATACGCCGGTAAGTGGTAGGAATAGAGTCACCTTGTTTATACTGCACGAATGAGACTGAAAAGTCCCTTTACTCCCGCAGTCTAAAAGTTGTGCGAATAGAGTGCAAAGAGCACGTAGATATTTGATGGACGTTCGTATAAGCTCAACCCAAGTTTCAGGCCTGTTTGTCCCTACATCTAAACTTCAGAGCGGGCTTTTTGAGTACGGATCATATGGATGGACGTTAGTTCAAGGTTCCGCTCTCGGAAGAGCTGGCTTTCTCCTATCCGATAGACCTCCGTGGTAACAGTTCCTTCTTTGAAAACTCTTGGCCTCTTGATTTTTTCCTCCGATTTCGTTTATTAACTATCCTTCGCAAATTTTTGAACAAGAACAATGATAGTTTGGTACATTTTTATCACCATTTAATCTTCTTTTTCTTCGCATTTTCCCGTGTACATGTACACGGGAAAACGGTGATAAAAATGTACTCTGCAGACGGGGTCGGCGTTTTTTGTCAGCCTCTCAATCAGCCCTAACTAGGGTGATTGCTCTGGGCTGACATTTGGTTTTGGTTACATATTTTACGAGCGGATGCCCTTCGCACTCAACCTTGGCTATTTCTTTTATCGACATTTAATCCGTCACCATAAACCGATTATCACTTTTCATTGTCCTCAGGCAAACACCAGTGCATGGGTCAAACCTTGGCTCGATCCAACATCTTCCTTCTCACCGCGTCTCTACTACAGAACTTTGACCTTAGCGTACCCCCAGGCGAGGCCCCACCTAGTACCCTAGGCGTGGATGGTGTCACCCCTTCACCTGGCGAGTATAATGCTTGGGTCACACTCCGTGCCTGAAATCAACTTAGTCCAGGAAACGAGTTAATTCTTCGTGAATGATGTTACCTTAGACATTCAACCTTTCGAATGTCTGTGTCTGAAGAGAACTTGGGAAAAAGTTGACTTCTTCGTGCCTGAAGTCAACTTAGTGCAGGAAACAAGATCACTCTTCGTGAATGAAGTCAACTTAGTCCAGGAAAAAAGGTTCAATGGTTGTGCCTAAAGTGAACTTAGGAAAAAGTTTACTCTTCGTGAATGAACTGAAGTTGGGCCAGGAAGTTGACTTTTGAAAAAGATGAATACGAAAGATACCCGTAATACACTAAGAACTTTGACCTTAGCGTACCCCCAGGCGAGGCCCCACCTAGTACCCTTGGCGTGGATGGTGTCACCCCTTCACCTGGCGAGTATAATGCTTGGGTCACACTCCGTGCCTGAAATCAACTTAGTTCAAATTAATAATTCTTGATGTTACCTTAGACATTCAACCTTTTGAATGTCTGTGTCTGAAGTGAACTTGGGAAAAAATTGACTTCTTCGTGCTTGAAGTCAACTTAGTACAGGAAACAAGTTTACTCTTCGTGAATGAAGTCAACTTAGTCCAGGAAAAAAGGTTCAATATCTATGCCTAAAGTGAACTTAGGAAAAAGTTTACTCTTCGTGAATGAACTGAACTTGGGCAAGGAAGTTGACTTTTGAAAAAGATGACTACGAAAGATACCCGTGATACACTGATAGTTGCTTTGTGCATTGGGTCACACTCCGTGCCTGAAATCAACTTAGTCCAGGAAACGAGTTAATTCTTCGTGAATGATGTTACCTTAGACATTCAACCTTTTGAATGTCTGTGTCTGAAGTGAACTTGGGAAAAAGTTGACGTCTTCGTGAATGAAGTCAACTTGGTCCAGGAAAAAAGGTTCAATGTCTGTGCCTAAAGTGAACTTAGGATTTGATTGATTTGATTTGAAATCAAATCACTTAGGAAAAAGTTTACTCTTCGTGAATGAACTGAACTTGGGCTAGGAAGTTGACTTTTGAAAAAGATGACTACGAAAGATACCCGTGATACACGGATAGTTGCTTTGTGCAAAAAAGTTCGCACAATATTTCGCGCAAATCATTTTAACTTGTAAAATACTTTGAGAAAATCATTTGGACTCGTACTTTTTTGCGTAAATAAATTAAAATATTTTACGCAAAAAATTAAGACAACTTGTACACTATTTTGCACAAATCAACATTAGAGACTGTACTTGGGCGCAAGTACAAGTGTACAAATTTTTTACTTTGAGTGTAAGCTAAGACTTGGAATTTCCCTATTCGCGCAAATCATTTTAACTTGTAAAATACTTTGAGAAAATCATTTGGACTCGTACTTTTTTGCGTAAATAAATTAAAATATTTTACACAAAAAATTAAGACAACTTGTACACTATTTTGCGCAAATCAACATCAGAGACTGTACTTGGGAGCAAGTACAAGTGTACAATTTTTTTTACTTTGAGTGTAAGCTAAGACTTGGAATTTCCCCAAAGATGAGGATTTTCCCTAGAATAAATAATAAGACTGTCTAGGCGTCCGACACTTTTTAATTCTCAATCCTGATTGGATTATTCAGCAAGGTTACAACTAACTCTGAGCAAATCAGATTGCTTGAATATTTAACTTGAGGACGTATAAACAAACCGTAGTATAATATTGTTTAGTACCTATTTCATTAATATTTTTGTAAGTAAGATTTTTCTTCACAATCCTTCCTGTTGTAAATACGACCCTACCTTTTTTTTACAATATTGTACAAAATAAAACTCCAACGTTACAGTAAAATGGGGTAACACTGCCCTTTGGGGCTATTATTGTCCATCCTTCCTTCACAATATTTTTAATATGGGAGAATCATATTCATATCCAGACCAATATTGTACAAAATAAAACTCCAACGTTACAGTAAAATGGGGTAACACTGCCCTTTGGGGCTATTATTGTCCATCCTTCCTTCACATTATTTTTAATATGGGAGAATCATATTCATCATATCCAGAACATCATTTTGCCCAAATCACAAATGGTAACGATTGCCCATATTTTTACTTTTTAAATAAAAGAAAAGGGACGTGGACCATGAATGTTACCCCAACTTACCGTACGTACATTTTAATATAAAAAGATCTTGTTGTCATTACAGTAGTGGTATTTCACTATGGTTCCACAATAGGTTTTCAACTTCAATCAATGTTGAAGTTTGGAATTTATTTATTTTTTAAACGTGGGTATAGTTTCCTTTTATAATGATAACAAAAACTGCTGAAAAATGCCAAATTCAAATATAAATTTCAATATATCAAAATATCAAATATTTCCTATCACATAAAAATAGACAAAAAATATCAATATTTCACATTTAAATTAATTTCCGATTTGTTATTGAAAAAAAAAACAGGTTTCATTTGATTTTCTCTTTATTAAAAAAACGGGAACCTACAGAACATACATGTAAATAAGTCGATTACCTATATGAAGTAGGTATCTAGAACCCCTAAAGGTATTACCATGTACAAAAACATAAATGCCCAAGAATATTCAGAACTAGCTCTATTATTTTGTCCAGCTCTGTACTCTCAATGTTTACAATACGGATAAATGTAATCCACTAAAATTCGTGGGGTCACAAAGATTCCATAAACAAGTAAGTCATTTATCTATTCTTTTTGTTTTGTAAGGGTATTCAAGAAAACTAGCGACAGAATGATCAAGTAAGTTCATTTATTCAGTTCACAAAAGCCGTTTTATTGTTCTTCTTTTAGCGGCTTTAGCTTTCGCCCAATAGTGATGGCAGCATAAAGAAAAGATATCTTTATCTGCCATACACCGGGGTGATGGTCTCTAGCCATGTTTAGTTGGCTCATCCTGCCGTTTTATTTATATACCTAGGAACACCGCAGTACCTTAAATTCAGGTAACCTTAGATAGCAATATAATATCAATATTTCACATTTAAATTAATTTCCGATTTGTTATTGAAAAAAAAAACAGGTTTCATTTGATTTTCTCTTTATTAAAAAAAAACGGGAACCTACACAACATACATGTAAATAAGTCGATTACCTATATGAAGTAGGTATCTAGAACCCCTAAAGGTATTACCATGTACAAACATAAATGCTCAAGAATATTCAGAGCTAGTCCAGCTCTGTACTCTCAATGTTTACAATACGGAAAAATGTAATCCAGTAAAATTCGTGGGGTCACAAAGATTCCATAACACAAGTAAGCCATGTTTGTAAAAAAAGATGAGTGTTCCACCGCCGTTTTTATTTCGTAGCAATGAAACAACTGCTCATTAGACGCTTGTGGCCTGTGTCGTAGCATGCCCATCCCGTAGTATGCCTCTCATCAGATGGGCGAGAAGAGACACATTACAGTATGCCATTTATCTATTCTTTTTGTTTTGTAAGGGTATTCAAGAAAAACTAGTGACAGAATGATCAAATAAGTTCATTTATTCAGTTCACAAAAGCCGTTTTATTGTTCTTCTTTTAGCGGCTTTAGCTTTCGCCCAATAGTGATGGCAGCATAAAGAAAAGATATCTTTATCTGCCATACACCGGGGTGATGGTCTCTAGCCATGTTTAGTTGGCTCATCCTGCCGTTTTATTGATATACCTAGGAACACCGACATACCTTAAATTCAGGTAACCATAGATATAGATAGCAGGTAACCTTAGAGATAGCAGAGACATAGACAGCACAGAGATAGCGAGAAACTATCTGTAGGTAATAAACATTAAACATTAATTAGGGTTACCTTGGTTCACAAGGCTATCACACCACAATCCTCACAAACATTTAGCGAAGGCCTTTGTTCTATAGTTTCCAGTGGAACATCCTCTATCTGAAACCAAAACACAATACGTTATACATACGTCAGTATTCTATCTTATGCTGTTGTTGTTGTTGTTAACGGTTAGCTGAAGCCGGAGTTTGATGGTCTCCTTCACAAGGCTATCACACCACAATCCTCACAAACATTTAGCGAAGGCCTTTGTTCTATAGTTTCCAGTGGAACATCCTCTATCTGAAAACAAAACACAATACGTTATACATACGTCAGTATTCTATCTCATGCTGTTGTTGTTGTTGCTGCTGTTGTTGTTGTTGTTGTTGTTGTTGTTGTTGTTGTTGTTGTTGTTGTTGTTGTTGTTGTTGCTGCTGTTGTTATTGTTGTTGTTAACGGTTAGCTGAAGCCGGGGTGTGATGGTTCCCAGTCAGGTTTAGCTGGCTCGTTCTGAACCACATGCTTGAATGTGCGATCTATCTTATGTACGCCACTCACGCTCAGATGATATGACAGACCTATCTGACTCTCTCACAGATCTAGGTCGTCAGACCGTCTGAGACACCTAGATCTCAAGCTTTTCCTGCCACACACGTTCCTAAAGTCTGATGGAGCGCGGTCCGTCACACGGTCTGAGCGTCCCGAAAGCGAAAATAGAAGGAAGCCAGGATAGGAGAAAGTCAGCCGTTCAGAGAATGAACCTTATCTGTTTAGAATAAAATGCGCCCCGGGGGGGAATCGAACCCGCGACTTATTGCTTACAAGGCAGACGCGCTACCCTCCAAGCTAAATAGACTCCAAGGCATATGTACATACATTTTTGATAAATGAAAAAAAAAAAAAAAAA
>NW_007378261.1:0-5849 GCF_000475195.1 Diaphorina citri | reverse complement strand
TGTTGTTGTTGTTGTTGTTGTTTGTTTTGTTGTTCGTGTTGTTTTTTTTTTGGAGGAAAATTCGGCGCGGCGATAGAAAGAAACAGGTAGATAGGGATTCATAGTAACGTAGGAAATTGACGGATTCTCCTTTTGTATCGTTAATATCTCCGTGAATAATGGTTTCTTAGAAAATTCAAGATAATGGAATTAAAGAGGGCAAAAAGGGGTACTTTTCTATCAGGAGAAATTCAATGGGTTTCAGTGGAAACTTGAAGAAAAATCGAATTGAAAAAATGGTAGTTTTTAAAGAGATACAAAAAAATCTTTTTCTCAAGCTTTTGGTTGTGTTTGAGGGAGGGTTTTACCAAAACAGGGAATCTTTTCTTTTAGTAAATTTTGTGTTCTTTTCAATGGTGCAATCAATTTTTTATTATCTTTATTGGTTCAAGAGATAAAGGCGTTTTAAGGGGACAAGGTATGAAAAATGTTGAAAAACAGAAAATCCTTCATAACTCCGCCCCTGTTGAAAATCGGATCTGTCCAGATAGCTTTTTCTGGTAGCCCTTTAGGTCCTGCATCAACCCTCAAGCGTTGTACAGTCGTTCGCGGGACACCCTGTATATGATATGTACTGTTACTAAACCCATAAAAAACACAAGACCTTGTTTAGACTGCTGGGGTAAAGGGACTTTTTAATTGATTGGTCAAAAAGTCTTTTTTGGCTCAACATGAGGTCTCAAGCTTCAAAGAGTTATGTCTTGAATCAACACAGACTTATTAAGTTACTAGCTGAATTCCGTCGCTTCGCCCCCGCTCCGGAATCCCGCTAGTTTATCCCGAGGCATGGCCAAACTTGTGGAAAAGGCATGGCCGAACTTGTGGAAAATAATAAAAAATACGGTCGCGCTGCGCGCTCCCTATTAGCTGCATAGTTATCAAACTGAAAACATAAACGAAACTCAAATATTAGGCGAGCGAGGAAAAGTTTTCTCTCCCGCAGTCTCTGCACTCTGTGTATTTCTAATGGTGGTTTTAGCGATCGAAAATTGATCATATCTCAGGATCGGTTTAGATTTTCGCAAAATCCTTTCTTATTGCACACCTAGACCATAAAAGGAATATTCTTACCAAATTTCAGCTTTCTAGGTGTTGTGGTTCTAGAGATAGAGCGATCAGTGTGTGAACTATGAACTGTGAATGAGTGAATGGATCTCGTTCTTATAATATAAGATTCGAGCAGGATAAACAAGGAACATATTATTTTGTTCATTGTCGTCTAAATTTCAGCTTTCTAGGTGTTGTGGTTCTAGAGATAGAGCGATCAGTGTGTGAAATGTGAATGGATCTCGTTCTTATAATATAAGATTACGTATACAATGTAGATTCGGGGACCGATACTGTTATAGGGAGATATTGAGATTTAACAAGTTAAACACCCTGTGGCTCAGGGGAACGACGCACTTGCATTTCTGCTCACACACTTGCAATTATGAAAAACGTCGTCTAAAGCTCCCAAGTCTTACCTCACATCTGAATTGTATACTAGGAGGCAGTATGATATTATAATAGCTAAGAACTTCTTCAAACTGGTCTACCACACTATGGGTTTCTATTCGTAGACAGTGTCCCGGAGGTACATGGGATGCTAGCTGAAACATTATTAGAAAACATAAGTCTTGCTATTGTTGTTACAAATGTCGGATTTTTGACCACTGGTCTACCACACTATGGGTTTCTATTCGTAGACAGTGTCCCGGAGGTACATGGGATGCCAGCTGAAACATTATTAGAAAACATAAGTCTTGTTGTTGTTGTTACAAATGTCGGATTTTTGACCACAAGGCCATTTTTCCTCAAAACATAAGTCTTTTTTTTATATCGTATGGACGTTTTATTTTTTCAAAGGATATACATAGAATACAGAACAAAGGAACATTTAACAAAAAAAAAAAATAATAATAATAATAACACTTCTATCTACTTATAGAGGCAAACTCTGTAGCCAGGCAACAGCTTAAAACATATAACATAAGTCTTAAAGATCACTCAATCATGATCGCCAGCCCAGTTAGGTTGGTTAGTAACGCGTCTGCCTTGTAAGCGCTAGGCCGCGGGTTCGATTCCCGCCCGGGGCGGATTTTGTCCTGAACAGATAAGGTTCGTTCTCGGAAAGGCTGGCTTTCTCCTATAAAGTCTTCCCCCCCTCTCTCTCTTCGCTTTCGGGACGATAAAACCTTAGCAGTTACAGTTCCCTCTATCAAACCTCTTTTTTTTCGAGTCCAATATTCTATTCTATCATACTTATAATTTCATATCTAGATGCTTTACATTATGCCTTATAATTTCATATCTAGATGCTTTACATTATACCTTATAATTTCATAGCTAAATGATGTTTTACCTGGCCATACACAGTGCCCCGTGTTAGAAGATATCGTTTCTCTCCTTGCTTCACAGCCTGAATACAATCATTGTGATCACTGACAGCACATCTATCAACAAAACAGCATACAGACGTAATGAAATACCCAATACCTATGAATGTAACTTTATTCTCATGGTTTTTCAATATTTTCTTCTCTAGTAATGCCGCCACTGGTTGCTCCTAATTAAAAGTAGCTGTTGTCTTGAACAGATAAGGTTCGTTCTCGGAACGGCTTGCTTGCTTTTTCTTCTATCCTGTCTCCCTTCTCTTCGCTTTCGGGACGATAAAACCTTAGCAGTTACAGTTCCCTCTATCAAACCTTTTCAAAAAATCATAATGAACTTACGTCGTGTTCATACCATGTCTGCGTAACATTCTGGCTAGGGATTTGAGTGTGACGTCACACATGAATGCTACGTCACTAGTAGATACAGGGTCCTTGTTGGGAGGAGGAGCCTGCGTTTTCCTCTTGCTTTTCTTTTTAGCCTAAATACAGAAGAGAATTTTAATGAATTTAATATACCTCATTTATACTGTCGCCTAAGACTAATAGAAATGAAAATTACATAGACATTCATATCAAAGAAGCAGTTAATAAGAATTCTGTTCACAGTTTATCACAATAGAAGTAAAAAAAAAAAAAAAAATACAATTGATTTTTAATCGATTGAAGTAATAATTGATTGTTCTCGACTTACCATTATCCGTATCCTGTTCGCTTTCTTCTTCAGCAATTTTGTCTCTCAAATCAAACCCTACACAGTTCGGGTTCAGCTTGAACTTCTGACACCAATAGTACGCCTCCTTACAATCGTAATACTGAACACAGAGGTCTATCAATTCCTTCTGCAGCTCTGGATTATCTTTGACAATATCCAGAGCCATTTCACGCCAACTATCCACGTCTGAAATGAGAAGAAAGCAGTGATTGTTTTATTAATTCCCACCGGCATTGTTTTATCGACACTATTGAAAGAATAGATACTTAAGTAATAGTTTATTGAACTTTGAAGAAAAATAAGGAAAGTAAAAAGGGATTTTGATAGTAAGACCAGTAACAATGACAATGAAAGGATGACAGGATAGAAAAAAGCCAGCCGTTCCGAGAACGTTGTTCCAGATCAAGTTCTCCCCAGGCGGGGATCGAACTCGTGACTTAGCGGTCAGCCCACCTGACAGACCTAGGTCTCAAGCTTCTGCCGGCCCCTACGTTCAGACTGTCTGAGCTTGAGTGACCGACAGAGAAAAAAGTACTATTAATGAAGGAGCTCTCTTTTTTTTAACACAGATAATTCATGATAATATTATTACTTACTCAATACTTACTCATAGTCAGCTCTTATTTGAATTTTCCCAAGAGGAAATTTTATCCGAGCTGTACTGGGAGGTGTTATTGTACTGACATTGCAACACATTGCTATTTGAACTATCCAGAAATTGGGTCACTTCACTCAAGTTCTGAGATTGCACTGTGTTTGTTGTACTAGAGTTCACATCAAATTGCACATTATTTGCTTCACCACTTGCCCTGTGTGGTGAAGCTTTACCAGAACAGTTATTCAAACTGACCTCATTATCACAGGATTTCTGTCTACATTCATCCAAGGATCTGGTATTAGAAGGCAGATGGCTTTGTGTGAGATATTGGTTAGGAGACATATTACTAGACATGCTAGCATTGTAGAGTATCCCAGATGAGCTATCACAGAATTGCATAGGGTGGTGATAAGGGTAATAATTTGTTGTAGAGGGATCACAAGCAGTCATCACAGTGTAGGGGTTATTTGTACTGAGGGGCATAGTGTTGTAGTGGTTTGTACTTGGGGATAGCTGATTAGTAACACTGCTGTAGTGGTTGTTTGTACTTGGAGGCAGCTGATTTGAACTCGGGTGATTGTAGTTGTCATTTGGCCTTGAGCTGTAAGCTGATGGATGGCTATATCCAGGGTTTGTGTAAGGAGAGTTCTGAAAACCAAGAGGGAACTTTTTTTTTTTTTTTTTTTTTTTGTTTTTTTTTTTTTTCAAGATACTTTATTTTAGTTTTATCCGATGTGGTGGTTCAAAAATTGAAGGAAAAAAGGAGAAGCTAATTGAAACAATCGGTGGTCTTAATTTTAACCCATGCGATGATTCAAAATCTGAAAGAAAGAAAAAATAGATTTAGATTTTATTTATTTTTATTGTACCTATATTAATATTTAATTAGAAATACATGGTACAAAGTCAATGTGAGGGAAAAAAGCATAAAATAATATTGTATAAATAGAAATTTGAAATGTTAGTGTTTTCTTTAATTATTTTTATAAATTGAAATATTTGAAACATGTTTTCTCTTTCACCAGATCCCCTCCTAGATAACACGAAGAAGGACGAAGTTCAAGTCGACTCGTACCACAACGCTCAACTCCTGGGCGTGATCCTGGAACTGTTATCCTTCTGCGTCGAGCATCATTCCTACCACATCAAGAACTTTGTACTCAACAAGGACCTCCTGAGGAAGGTCCTGGTACTCATGAAGTCCTGCCACACGTTCCTTGTTCTCAGTAAGTTTTACTTGGCGTTTCCTTTTTCGGACCTGTTGGGTTTTTAGGGTTGATTTTTCAGCCAACCTGTCCTACAGAACGGAACCTTTGGATGAAACCCAAGGAAGTTGCAACCTTCCTTGTACTCGAAGAGGAGGAGGATACCTGAATTGACTTTTGGACGTCGCTACAACAACAATAACAGAACAGAACGACTTCTATAGGTTATGTTGTATTTACAATGTAAGGGACCTATAATAACGGAGGTATTATCGTCCGAAACCGATGAATTGAACCCGCGACCTAGCGCTTAAAAGGTAGGCGCTCTACCCTCCAAATTAAGTAGGATGGTACTATGTAAATGTGTAATGTAAATGCAGTTTTTTTTTGTGTTATTATATCACAACTTTGGTGCTCACTGCAGCAATGTAGGATTTTTCCCAATATCTCAATAATCCTAAAATCCAATGTTTAAGTACCTACCATGCTGGCACCGGTCGCTATGCGCATTTATATGTCATAGCTAATCATTTTCCTCACGAGGCTGAGTGGGCCCCGCAACAGCCAGTCACGGAGTCAATCATTTGCTTGATACAAATTTCTTGACCCCGCCGGGAATCGAACCCGGGTCTCCCGCGTGCAAGGCGAGTGCAGTGACCACTACGCCATGGGAGCTGACTTTGAGCTATGAGTACCAGAGTAAACCTCCGAATCTTTCCTATCTTTCTATCAAAACAGAATTAATTTATCAGCTTTCGTTAAGAAGTTACTCTGTTTTCAAAACAGTTTATAACCCGAGAAGGACTCTGTACTTAGGTAGGTACATATCCTATTGACTCACTTGAGCGAGTAGGCGTATCTCCCGGTATTTGTAACTCGTCTTGAGCATGGGCAGTAACTCGTTCAATATCCTATTGACT
>NW_007378260.1:131774-132499 GCF_000475195.1 Diaphorina citri | reverse complement strand
TAGAAAAATAAATGTGGGCAGGTGGGCCAATAAATGGTACGTTTTTTAGATGGGCGAATAAATGGTACACTTACCCTACCTACTTTTAATTTTAAAGAAAACCAAAAAACCTCCTGTGGTTACAAAACCTACAAGCTCTCTTGGTATGCCCTTATAAAAATATAAAAGTACTTGGGTAAGATTTGCCATAAAGATTCATTTTCCATGCTACATTTTTTTGCAAAATTACACAACTATGGAACTGTGTTCACTTGTTCCGAGTTCAGGTCAGTAGGTAAAATGCTGGAATAGGTATATAAATAAATGATATCTCCTCCCTCTTCCTTTTCCTACTTCTCCTCCTTCTTCTCCCCCTCCTTCTCCTCCTCCTCCTCCCCAGCTCCTTTTCCACATTTCAAAGTTGGGTAAATACTAAATTTTAATAAAACCTCTACACTAGATCTTCTGATAAGGCACATGCACATGACGTGTTCAGTAACGGGGTGTAGGATAACCCTTGCTGAATTCTAATGTGGGAGTTTTGTCATCTCCACCAATATCACTGAATGTATGGTTTCTTATGGGAATTTTGTCATCTCCACTAATTTCATGTATGTATTAGCTTCTTATGATATGGGAGTTTTGTCATCTCCACCAATATCATTGAATGTATTGGGTTCTTATGATATTTGAGTTTTGTCATCTCCAACAATATCATTGAATGAATTGGCTTCTTATGATATGGG
>NW_007378260.1:128336-130954 GCF_000475195.1 Diaphorina citri | reverse complement strand
CCCTATCTATTTTTTTTTTTTTTTTTTTTTCTAAATTAAAGGTGAATTTACTACTTTTTCCCCTCCGCTTTCTATTTTAATGACTTGTGTCAACATTATACTGAAAAAGCAATAAATAAATTCAAATCGAAATAATATTTCATCTTTTTAGGTTTGAATGCGAGTTCCCTTCTATTTAAAAATTGGGATTCTGCCTTAAGGAGCATGTAGCAACTTTGGATATTTTTTGTAGGTTTATTATTATTATTTAATAAAATTACTTTTTTTACTGAAATTTATTAAAATATTTTCTTTTCCCATTTCAACCACGATACCTACGAGTGCGAGTACATGAGTGACTTTTAACAACTCTCTACTTCCCCCCAAAAATGGACAGTAATTTGATAAAGCAATGTGCTGTTACCCCACCTCAGGGGCAGGAGTTAGAAGTGTATTTTATATGCTCTACCTGTCAGCTTACGTTAAGGACACTGCGAGGAAGCAACCTAAGATTATTATTAACTTAAAAGAAATACAATCTGCAAGAGATTTTTCCCCCACAACTCTCCCTCCCTTTTTTTTCCTTCTGTGTTTTCCCTTTCATCCATTCTTTCCCTTTTTCCTCAACTCTCTCCCCCTTTTTCTGCTTCTGTATTTCCCTTCTCTCCCTCTCTCTCTCTCTCTTTCTCTTTCTCCCTCTAAGTTTCCCTTCTTCCCATTCCCTCACTCGCTTTCGTCCCATCATCTTTCTCCCCTCCTTATTTCTTCCTCTTTCCTAACTTTCTTATTTATTTCCCTTGAACTTTTTTTGTCTTTTCCCTCCTTCCCCTTCTCTCCCAATTTTCGTAAAGTTAGTGGAAATTTGTCATCTGATGAAATTAAATATAGGGTGCCCGAAAAGTTTCGGCACTCCCTCCTCCACGAACTTCTGAGAGCCAGCCTAATTTTGAGTAGCGCCTTGTGTCTACCTTGTAATCACTAGGTCGCGGGTTCGATTCCCACCCGGGGTGGATTTTATCCTAAACAGATAAGGTATGTTCCCGGAAAGACTGGCTTTCTCCTATCCTGTCTTCCTTTCTCCTATCCTGTCTTTCCAGGGGGCACGGTTAGTCCAGTGGTAACGCGCTTGCTTGCCATGCAGAAGGTCCCGGGTTCGAATCCCATCATCGACGAAAATTTGTACTCTTTTTTCGATTGCAAATATTTCAACGGGTTACTTTCTGGTGTCTCCGTGTTGACCTAGCACCTAAATGGGGAGTATTGTGCCTCTTCTCTCCCATCTGATGAGAGGCATACTACGGGATGGGCATGCTACGACACAGACCAGATGCGTCCAATGTAGCAGTTGTTTCATTGCTACAAAATAAAAACGGCGGTGAAACACTCATCTTTTTTTTTTTTTAAAGTTTGAATACTATATCAACTGAAGTAAGTATAGGTCACCTATGTAGATATGTATTAAGGAATGAAAAAAAAAAAAAATGATAATCTAGATGTGTAGGTACGTAGGTAATTAAAATTTTTTGTTCTCTTTATCAAGTTGACCCACAGAACTTATATATAATGAATGACTGCTGAAACCCTCCAAGAGATTATCATCAAGTTCTTATGGAAATCAGGAAACTTAAGCGTTAAACTTTTGTTTAGTCTTGGATTCAAACCCGCACCCTCCTGCTTGCAAAGCGAGTGCTTTTGGCGTTACCGTTGTATTACGACCTTTACTCGTACTGTCGTATACTTGGAACCTAACTCATATAAGTGAGAATGTTCCTCTAAAGTTCAGCAAACTTTTCCCCATGACATATTTTATGAAAGGGGAAAAATAGCGCAAAATATAGCGCCGCGCCGTATGAAAACACATTAAGCCGTTATCTCTCCAAATGAGAATATGATAAACTTTTTCCCCCGTTTTTTCGAGCTTTTTTTTCTCCCTCGAAAAATACTTAACTGATAAGAAAAATATTAACCATGTAATTCTGTGTATGTGTCGTAGACACTAACTTCCTTTTTTCGCTGTAAACGCTCTCACTTTAAACTTTTCGCTGTTTTATTTTTTTTTTTTTTATTTATTTTTTTTTTTTGTGAAGCAAAAAACGTTTATTTTTCCTACAGGGTGAATGAAACATTATTAGGTGATTCTAGACGTTTTACTTTTACGCATGGATTAAAAGTTTTCATCAATGACTTACAGTTTCAAAAGTTAGATATCTGCTTTTATTACCCATGTTATACAAAAGATCGTGTCGCTTTGAAGTAGGTAAGAACCCCTTTTAAGCCACGAAAAAGCCCGGGGACCAAGCTTTACTGAGAAACACTATTCCTGGATTATGAAACGGTGTGTTATGATTCTTTCCCTCTGTATGTTGTTTGAAATGTTTCGTGCGCGTACTTTTTAGTAGAGTCTATACAAATATAGTCCACACAGTTTCTTAAGATATCTTTTGAAACCTAGGACCCTCAATTTTATAGAACAACTCTATTAATTACTTGATAGAGTTTTAAAGATCCCCAGTATCGTAAGTAAATAGGTCTTTTTACAGCTATAATTAAACTTCCCCATTGTTTGTTTGAATCCCAGTCAATAGGAAAATAGGATGGATCTGAACTTGGTTGAAATAAAAATGGATTTTTAAGATTTT
>NW_007378260.1:123722-128163 GCF_000475195.1 Diaphorina citri | reverse complement strand
TCCGCTGCATCAATTTGGACCAGGCACATCATCAATTTCCATCCAAGGATTTCTACACGGTTTCAACACGTTGACACCCGCTGGCGTAGAAAGCACTCCGGTGGATTACTACAGCGATATAAATTACCACTCCTGCGTGACTTATACGACCAGCCAATAACAATTGAAACTCAATGGTTTGTTTGGTTTTAGACGACCAACGGCTGATTGTGGTGGGCACTTACTGGTTGCCAAGAAAATTTCTACTGTTCATTTCACAATCATGAGATGCTGTTAGAGTTGTAGTGAGAAATGAGATCTTGGAAATAAGGATCGGCTGAAAAAAGAAATGGCAGGGAATTTGGACTCTGTGGTCATTTTCAATTCTTGGATAGGTATGTTGAATGTTATTCTCTCAAAGTCTTGGTGGTTGTTGTAATATCTCTTATTAGTCATGCTTTTATGATGCATTCTTCGTTAGCTCATCTCGTTCAGCAGTTATGCTATGACTTCTTGCGATCATTGTCTCAGGTTTTTGGCTGTGATTGGTATTCCATTTCTTTATAATCATGTTAACGGTGAGTCAGTTTTCCCCTTCTTATTTTCTTCTTCTTCTTTACTGTAGGTATTACTTTTTACTTTCCTTGATATTTAATTAATGATACAATCTCATTACTGTTGAAGAAGATTAGACAACATCGGCGAGCTGAATTGGAACGGGCTGACACGGCCTGACAGTTTGGATGCTACGTATCGTGGACCCAATGTTCTTAACTCTTGCAAAATGAACAAGTAATAGTCTGTATTCTCAATGCTCGCATAGACTGAAAGTCGCCATGACTCCAGCAGTGGGTGCTACTACGCTATTATTGGGTCAAAATTCTCAATTTTATATTGAGGCATAGAATCTGAACGGGTGAACCCACGCAACGTTTGGATGTATATCCGGTAGACCCAATGTTCTCTAACCCTCTCGGAGGCGGAAATGATCAAAGATATCTTCAATACCTCAAATTTAGTATAAATGTCAACTAACCAAAAGTGTCCTAATTAAAAGAAGAAAAAAAAGAGCCTCCCAAAAAATTTTGATGTTTTTTAAGAAAAGCTTAAAAGACTTGCCAGTACTTTTATTTCAACTTTGGAAAGCGTCCCATATTTTGTTACCTTCTGCCTTCCTCGTTCGATTTTCACCTAACCCTAGTGAAAACTTGAAAATTTGATTCATCAATCAAAAGCCCCTTTTTTCGTTGACCAATTCCTTTAGAAATAAAGTCAGTAGATTGAGTGTGAAATTTGGTAGATTTGGCACATCCACCATTTCCCAATGCAGAACACTTGGCATCTCCACTAAATATGTCTTTAAATCTTTCCAAGAATATTTGTTGCCTCCACTAATATACATTTAAACATTTGGTATCTTCACTAAAATGCCTATTAAACTTTAAATCTTTCCAAGAACGGTTGTCTCCACTAATATTTACCTTTAAATCTTTACAAGATTATTTGGTATCTTCACTAAAATGCCTTTTCCCTTTTCTTTAGCTTCAAATCTTTGCTCATTCAACCAAGTTTCTTACATCCTGAACTAGTTTTGTTGATTTAACTCACCTTGATTATCATGTCCACTAAACGCCTAAATCTTTAATCATTTTCACCGATATCCTTCTCTACTGATTTAGATTTCTCTCGATTTGTAGGATTTTCTTTAATAGATTAGGTATTATAGAAAATAGGATAGAGTTTTTCAACTAAAAACCTGATCTTCAATGAATTCCACCTAAAGTAGATACGTAAATAAATAACAAAAAATAAAATTATTGTATTTTATATTTTTATTTAATTTAAAGTTGTTGTCTAAGCTGAATCCCCTATAGTTAGTCTGAATTCAATATTTTTTGAGACATAGATTCTTTTTTACTCGTTGTTCATGTGTGTTATTTGGTAGAATAGCTCCATGTGGGTTAATTGATAGGATTTTATTCGTAGTTTCAAATTTCCTTAAAATATCTTCAAAATATTTTCTTGTATTTGAGTGCAGTTTTTCAACTTTTTTACCAATCAATAGTTCGATATTATACATAGGTATTATTATAAATTACCTTATAGTCAAATTTAATAATTTCCCCAGACGAGGCTCAGATTTTGTGTGTTTTTATACCCGTATACATTTTCTTACTACTATCTTTATTAGACTCGAAAATCGTTTTTTTTATTAGACTACGAAAAGCGCAGCTCTTTGCCAGGGCTCTTTAGAATAGAATAGATTAAGATCTAGTTAGTCAAATTTTCCTTTGGGTGTTTTTTAGTTAGTATTAAACCCCAGACGAGGCTCAGATTTTGTGTGTTTTTATACCCGTATACATTTTCTTACTACTATCTTTATTAGACTCGAAAATCGTTTTTTTATTAGACTACGAAAAGCGCAGCTCTTTGCCAGGGCTCTTTAGAATAGAATAGATTAAAATCTAGTTAGTCTACTTTTCTTTTGGGTGTTTTTAGTTAGTATTACCTAGAATAGATCTCAAATCAGTTCTTCAGTTTATTTCATGCAGGAATCTTTTGGAGATGTCACAAGAGGTCAGTGTGGGGTTCAAAATCATGAAATTTCTTCGGGTGTGAAAATTTTTAGCTCTTTTTTAAGCTATATTCCCTTTTTTCGTCTTTTGGGTCACTAGAAAACTGGAAACTGTGAAATCTCAAAATTTAATTTAAAAAAAAAAATACCAAAATTAAAACGATAAAAAGGTGGGGAGAAAAATATCAAACTATTTTTAACACGGTGGGAAAAAGGGAAGGAAATTTCTTCGGGTGTGAAAATTTTTAGCTCTTTTTTAAGCTATATTCCCTTTTTTCGTCTTTTGGGTCACTAGAAAACTGGAAACTATGAAATCTCAAAATTTAATTTAAAAAAACACCAAAATTAAAACGATAAAAAGGTGGGGAGAAAAATAGCAAACTATTTTTAACTCGGTGGGAAAAAGGGAAACGAGCTATCTTCGGGACAAAATGACCCAAACGGAACTGTAACGTATGTATATACCTACACGTAGGTATGCAACTATACAGGTTTGAAGAACTTTTCGTAAGGAACTTTTCCTGAAAACATACCTGGAATTTCTGAGCTCTAATATTTAAAAGATTTCCGAGTTCTATTTCTTTCAAAAATGTTCGCCTAGTTCGAGAAAAAAAAATCGTCTTGGAAAGTAAAGCGCCCCCCATCGACCCCTGAATTCTGGCTACGCCCATGCTCAACCCTCAACACTTGGCTCAGCCACTCATTAACAGGTAGACCTGACAGGTACGGCTGAAAAGGTCCGCCCTACCTGATACCTGATAGTGAATGGCTGGCCTTATGTACATGTTACAGGTAAAGCTTGTTATTCTAGGGCTGGGTCACACTGGACGACAAAAGTGTTAGCACGCGACTTGTCGGCTCAGTGTGACCTAGCCCTTACTACTTCAGCCATTGATTTTTCTATTTATTTTATTACCTACTTTCTATTATTTTTTTATTGTTATCTATTATTATTTGCTACAACTTCCTTCTACGATTTTCCACGGTTCGTATTTTGATATTTGACAGGTACCTACAATCTACGTAATTACGTATACAAACTTCATTCACAGTTTTTACTTCTTCTTCTTTTGAACAGAAATATTTTTTTTAATAGCTCTTCTGTTTTTCATGGAAAGACGGTCAGGATGTGTTTATGAACTAAAATAGCAAAATACTCTGCAAAATAGGTACCTAAATATGAAAGAAAAAAAATAGAGAAAAAGTAGGTAGGTATAGGATAAAATTTTAATGAAAAATGCGAATGATTATAACAGGCTGGGCCCGTCCCTCCGGGAATTTTTTAGCCCGCAGTTTATTCGATCGTGAGAAAATCAGTACCTATGTACCTACCTGATTTGTTTAATATTCAGTTTATTATTCTTCTTGATTAGATTTTTCGATTTTACTTTCATGTAATGATTTAATCAATACTAGAGCCCGTTCTCCCTTTACATTCTTGATTTGATTTTTCGATTTTACTTTCATGTAATGATTTAAAATCAAGACTAGAGCCCGTTCTCCCTTTATTACAATATAAGGTTTAAGTCACCCATCCATTTATTGGCCTTGCTCGGCGTAGCTTAACATAGGTGACGCTAAAACCGGTCTTTAAATAGCGACTGAAGTGTTATCTAAAACTTTCTCGCTTTGAGTTCATAGGTCGTCGCGACCAATTTCAAGATCAGACAGAGCTCATTTGTGTGAGAAAATGTGAAAAAAATCCCCCAAAAACCATTTTTTTTTTTCTGGCTTTATGGTTTTCTGGACAAAATTTGCACCACCACTTTCGTGTTCCTGGTAAAAAGACTTTTAATTTGATATATAATAAATGTTAATAAAAAAAAAAAAATTGATATATAGGTCGACCAGGTTTGGATAAGTCCTTCTATGGGGACAGAGTGACAT
>NW_007378260.1:21727-123712 GCF_000475195.1 Diaphorina citri | reverse complement strand
CCCCCCACCACCAGCCAACAGCCCCCGCCCCGGTAACCACCCCGGTCTCAACCACCGAACGGTCGACAAACACGACCACCTATTACGACCTTTCCCGATCCCACCCGATTGACACTTCGGCTCCGATCGGCGGAAATAATAAAGCCATCCCCAAGTCGAAAAACGGGCCGGCCGCCGGCCAACAGCCGTTGATCATGCGGCCAGACCAAATCTATCCTGGCGATGAGCGAGTTAAGACTTACGTGACAGGTAAAAGTCTTTTCTGTGTCTCTCTGTATCTAATGCAACTCGGGGCGTAGCCAGACTATAGGCGGAAGGTGGAGCAGCCTTCCAAGATACCTAAGTGGGACTTGTCCCGTAATAAAAAAAAGTAAAAAGAAAAAAACCTTACTTAATCTTCTTGTCGGTCGTGCTATCTTCGGGACAAAGTGACCCAAACGGAACTGTGATGGAAACACTTACACGTAGGTATGCAACTATGCAGGTTTAAAGAACTTTTCGTAAGGAACTTTTCCTAAAAAAATATATCTGAAATTTCTGAGCTCTAATATTTAAAAGATTTCCGAGTTCTATTTCTTTCAAAAGTGTTCGCCTAGTTCGAGAAAAAAAAAATCGTCTTGGAAAGTAAAGCACCCCCCATCGACCCCTGAATTCTGGCTACGCCCATGCTCAACCCTCAACACTTGGCCCAGCCACTCATTAACAGGTAGACCTGACAGGTACGGCTGAAAAGGTCCGCCCTACTTGATACCTGATAGTGAGTGGCTGGCCTTATGTACATGTTACAGGTAAAGCTTGTTATTCTAGGGCTGGGTCACACTGGACGACATGTGTTAGCACGCGACTTGTTAGCGCAGTGTGAACTAGCCCTTACTTCTTCAGTGAACTAGTTTTGTTGATTTAACTCACCTTGATTATCATGTCCACTAAACGCCTAAATCTTTAATCATTTTCACCGATATCCTTCTCTATACTGATTTAGATTTCTCTCGATTTGTAGGATTTTCTTTAACAGATAGGTATTATAGAAAATAGGATAGAGTTTTTCAACTAAAAACCTGATATCCCTTTTTTCATTTTTTTTTTTTTTTTTTTTTTTTTTTTTTGTGTGTTTTTAGGGTTAGGGATAAGGTACAATGGACTGACGTGGATGGGTGAAAAATAAAAAAAAAAAGAGAAAGATTTAGGAACGACCCAAATTTCCAGACCGTCCTATATTTCGTCCCCAGGCCCTGTTTCTCCCGTGCTAATGTAACGTTTTAGACAGGTATATTATACACCTACATGTCTCTCTCTCCTCTTCTCTCTTTCTCTCCTCTCTCTCTCTCTCTCTCTCTCTCTCTCTCTCTCTCTCTCTCTCTCTCTTTCTCTCTCTCTCTCCTCTCTCTCTCTCTCTCTCTCTCTCTCTCTCTCTCTCTCTCTCTCTCTCTCTATCAACTGTGTAGCAATCAAGACTGGGTAAACAAGAGCATGTAATAGAGAGAGAGAGAAAGAGTGTGTGTGTGAGAGAGAGAGAGGTTAACTGGTAATTAGAGAAAGCACAAGTGAATTTTCAAACATACAATCTCCCTCATGCAAATACTAGGGGAATAGACAGAGACGAACACACTGTGAGAGTGAGAGAGCAAGACACACAGCGAGAGAGAGAGAGAGAGAGGGGGGGAAAGAGATTGTGGGAGAGAGAAGGAAAGAGACACACATGCGAAAAATCTTGCTGTTGGCTTTTTCGACCCTATTGATTCTGGATGAGGTTAAATCCATGTCCGAGAAAATTGTAATTGCAGCTATTCGAGGATGGTGTCGAACTATTTCCAACCATCTATATAAATAATGAAAGAAGGAAAAAAAATTGGAAAAATGAATTATTATTGATTACTGTGTCATGGGCAACCATCAAAGTCTGGATGGATGCCTCAGTAACTTTGTGAAGGTCTATATTGTGAAGTGTAACAGTTATTTCTCTATCGACAACCATCAAAGTGATGGCAGTTATGTAAAATATATTTTTACCTTCTTCTTCTTCTTCTTCTTCTTCTGAGGAGGAGGAGGAGGAGGAGGAGGAGGAGGAGTTGGGTAAATCCTTACTAGTTTTACAATGCAGGCTGAAAGCTGAAATATCCTTTTGGTCGTCTTTCCATGAATCGTTTTCTCAAGAAATGAAGGGAAAAAATTTCATTGCTCTTTCCTACTGAAAATTTTGTTGGAGATCCAGTCCCATTTTTCAAGAGGGTCTCTAGTTCCTCCCTGACTCAAAGTTACCCCGATTTACAGTATTTAGTTTTTGCTCGTACCACAACATTGTATTGTCTATTTCTCGTAGGTATATCTACTAATCGTATAAAATCCGCCCCGGGCGGGAATCGAACCCACGGCCTAGCGCTTACAAGGCAGACGCACTACCAACTAAGCTAACTAGGCTGGCTTTCATAGGTTTTGATTCTTGGCGACTACGCACTACAAAAAGTTCCTTGTCTACGCTTCTAATGTACAACGGGTCTAAAGGAATGAAAATGGAAATTCTCCGGAAATTTTAGCTCTTGACTATACGTTAACCATGTTATGTTTTATGTAAACTATGTATTTATGTCAATGTAAATTCTATGAGTGTTCTATGTACGTTCTATGTATGCAGGAGACATGGCGTGAACTAATTAACTTGCCGGAAAATTTATCAAATCACGGGAAAAACGTTTTGCCTAACTAAATTTTATTCGAGATAGGGCAGCGGTACCACGTGTGTGACACTAATCCTAATGTAGTCCCCACATTTTAAAATTTATCAAATCACGGGAAAAACGTTTTGCCTAACTAAATTTTATTCGGGATAGGGGAGCGGTACCACGTGTGTGACACTAATCCTAATGTAGGCCCCACATTTTAAAGAATTTCCTAGTTAAAATTCTACAATAGACAGGACGAAATTACGCAGACGTTCACCAGTGAAGGGTTAAATAGATTGGAAGATGTGTTATCTCTGGCCGGGTGGGTATCACACTGCATTCGTACGCCGGAGGTTCCAGGTTTGATTCCTGGTGGGGTCGAAGTTTTTTTTTTTTTTTGCTCTGTGCTCGGGGAGCACTCAGCCTCGTGAGGCGTTACCAGTGGTTACATATTGAATTAATGAGAAATACCTAATAGTAAAGGAGGCACTTAGTAATGCTGTGATACCCACTGAAGTTGTGGAGAAGCTCTCTGCTTCACCACAGATAATTCATGGCTTGACTGGTTTTATTTTGATATATTTTAATCCATCTTTTCATCTTTTTTTTTTTTTTTTTTTTTTTTTTTTTTTTTTTTTTTGTGTGTGTTTTTAGGGTTAGGGATAAGGTACAATGGACTGACGTGGATATGTAAAAAAAAAGAGAAAGATTTAGGAACGACCTTAATTTCAAGACCGTCCTATATTTCGTCCCCAGGCCCTATTTCTCCCGTGCTAATGTAACGTGACCAAATCTATCCTGGCGATGAGCGAGTTAAGACTTACGTGACAGGTAAAAGTCTTTTCTGTGTCTCTCTGTATCTAATGCAACTCGAGGCGTAGCCAGACTATAGGCGGAAGGTGGAGCAGCCTTCTAAGGTACCTAAGTGGGACTTGTCCCGTAATAAAAAGAAAAAAAAAACCTTACCACTTACATCTTCTCGTCGGTCGAGCTATCTTCGGGACAAAATGACCCAAACGGAACTGTAACGTATGTATATACCTACACGTAGGTATGCAACTATACAGGTTTGAAGAACTTTTCGTAAGGAACTTTTCCTGAAAACATACCTGGAATTTCTGAGCTCTAATATTTAAAAGATTTCCGAGTTCTATTTCTTTCAAAAATGTTCGCCTAGTTCGAGAAAAAAAAATCGTCTTGGAAAGTAAAGCGCCCCCCATCGACCCCTGAATTCTGGCTACGCCCATGCTCAACCCTCAACACTTGGCTCAGCCACTCATTAACAGGTAGACCTGACAGGTACGGCTGAAAAGGTCCGCCCTACCTGATACCTGATAGTGAATGGCTGGCCTTATGTACATGTTACAGGTAAAGCTTGTTATTCTAGGGCTGGGTCACACTGGACGACAAAAGTGTTAGCACGCGACTTGTCGGCTCAGTGTGACCTAGCCCTTACTACTTCAGCCATTGATTTTTCTATTTATTTTATTACCTACTTTCTATTATTTTTTTATTGTTATCTATTATTATTTGCTACAACTTCCTTCTACGATTTTCCACGGTTCGTATTTTGATATTTGACAGGTACCTACAATCTACGTAGGTAATTACGATACAAACTTCATTCACAGTTTTTACTTCTTCTTTTGGACAGAAATATTTTTCAGGAGCTCTTCTGTTTTTCATGGAAAGACGGTCAGGATATGATTATGAACTAAAATAGCAAAATACTCTGCAAAATAGGTACCTAAATCATACCTAAATATGAAAGAACAAATAGAGAAAAAGTTCCTATATAATTTTAAAATGATTATAACAAGCTGGGCCCGTCCCTCCGGGAATTTTTTAGCCCGTAGTTTATGCGATCGTGATTAAAGAAAATCAGTACCTATTATTCTTGATTAGATTTGGCTCTGTGCTCAGGGAGCACTCAGCCTCGTGAGGCGTTACCATCAGTGGTTACATATTGAATTAATGAGAAATACCCAATAGTAAAGGAGGTATTAGTAATGCTGTGATACTCACTAAAGTTGTGGAGAAGCTCTCTGCTTCACCACAGATAATTCAGGCTTGATTGGTTTTATTTTGATATTTAATCCATCTTTTTTTTTCTGTGTTTTTAGGGTTAGGGATAAGGTACAATGGACTGACGTGGATGGGTGAAAAAAAAAAGAGAAAGATTTAGGAACGACCTTAATTTCCAGACCGTCCTATATTTCGTCCCCAAGCCCTATTTCTCCCTCCCCAAGCCCTATTTCTCCCGTGCTAATGTAACGTTTTAGACAGGTATATTATACACCTACATGTCTCTCTCTCTCTCTCTCTCTCTCTCTCTTTCTGTCCCTCTCCCCCCTCTCTCCTCTCTCTCTCTCTCTCTATTGTATATCAACTGTGTAGCAATCAAGACTGGGTAAACAAGAGAATGTAATAGAGGGAGAGAGAGAGAGATACAGAGAGTGTGTGTGTGTGTGAGAGAGAGAGAGAGAGGTTAACTGGTAATTAGAGAAAGCACAAGTGAATTTTCAAACATACCATCTCCCTCATGCAAATACTAGGGGAATAGACAGAGACAAACACACTGTGAGAGTGAGAGAGTAAGACACACAGCGAGAGAGAGAGAGGGAGGGAAGGGGAAAGAGACTGTGGGAGAGAGAAGGAAAGAGACACACATGCGAAACAGTGTGAATGAGTGTGAGAGAGAGGGAAAGATAAAGAGAGACAGGGAGAGAGAGAGAGAATAGAGAGGGGGAGGGAGGGAGAGAGACAAGGTTATGAGAAAAGTACACACATGCAAACACAAGTGAATATGGAAAGAGAGAGTGAGAGGGAGGGGGAAGAAGAGGTAGAAAGAGTAGGAGGGATGGAGGAGTAAAGGGAGAGAAAGAGAGGGAAGAGAGTGTGAGTGAGAGGGAAACTGATAAGGTTAATTGGATTAACATGCGCTGCTACTTAGTCTTTGACACTTCGGTACATATCTCTCTCTCTCCCTCCATATCTCTCTGTTTGCCTCTCCCTCTTTCTCTCCCTCTGTTACAATCTCTTTCCATCTCCCTCCCTATCCCATATTGTTTGTCTCCCTCTTTTTCTCTTTCAATCTCTCTCCCTCTCCCTCGCTTTCTGTCCCCATCTATCTCTCTCTCACTCTCTCTTCCTGTCCCTCTTTCTTTCTCCATGATAATATCCCTTCCTTTTGTTTCTCTTTCCCCCCATTTCTCTTTCCTTTTGTTTACTTACTTGTTCCCTCCCTTTCTCACGCTAAGCAAATACCGTTGACATGGTGTATTAGTTACGGTGAATAGAGGCAGATAAATGAGAAAAATAGACGAAATTACATGGATAGAGAATAGAGAGAAAAAAGGAGAGAAAAAATAGAGATAAAAGAAGAAAGAGGATAGAAGAATGAAATTCAACGAGAGTCGTAGAAGGTAGAGAAAAAAGGAAATAGAGGAGAAGATAACGTAGGGTAAAATGAAAAGAGGTAAAAGTAGACAAGGCAGAATAAAATGGGAACGGGAAGAGGGAAGAGAAGAGATTAGAATGAGAGAAGAAAGAAAAAGAATAACGAGAAGAAGAGCAAGGAGAAAAAATGGGAGAGGAAAGAAAAGGGAAGATAATATAAAGAGAGAAAAAGAGGTAAAAATAGACAAGGCAGAATAAAATAGAAACGGGAGGAAGGAAGAGAAAAGCTGGAGGGATAAATGAAGTGGGAAGAGAAGAGGATGAGATGTAATGAGAGAAAAAAGAAATAGGAAAGTAAAGAAAAAAATTGCCTATAAGAAGGAGAACAAGGAGAAAAAAATGGGAGAGGAAATAAAAGAGGAATGAAGATAACGTAAAATGAGAAAAAGGGGTAAAAAATAGAGTAGAATAAAATGGAAACAGGAAGAAGGGAAGAAGGAAGAGAAAAGCTGGAGGGATCACTGAAGTAGGAAGAGATGTAATGAGAGTTAGAGGTAGCAGAAGAATGAATGTGAATGAGCAAATGTAGGCTGAAATTGTAGGTACCTACGTTTGTAAAACAGTGGCGGTTAACTGTAGGGTTATTCTATAAATAAATAAAGAAACAAATAAACTAATTGACAAACAAACTAATAAATAAATAAAATATTAAAAAGCCAATTCCTGTTGGTCAATAGTGCTCGGAGTTTGTAAGAAAAGTGATTTGAACATCTCCTCTAATTTGTGTGGAGTCTGTGGAGTGTTGTGGAAAAGTAAGTGTGACATCTCCACTAATGATTTATGTATAGCACATTGCATAATCAATCGAGATACACGGCGTTCACACAAATTTAGGAAATAATTATGTACATAGTTGTGTAAACAGTTTCTTAAGTTACCTACTTATGCGTACTTAACTTCAGATTTAGAGGACAAAATCATATTTAGGCTATTATTATTTTTTGCGCCATAAAAAGTACCTACCTACGGAAAGCCTTTTTTTTAGGAGTCTATTACCTACGAAGATACTTTTAAAATTTCATTAGAGCCCCTACCTACCTTGATCGAGTATATACCTGTCTACCTAAGATCTATTTTACGATATGTTGTACATACCTAGGTGTAAATGCAAAATACTTTTTCACACGGGATTCGAACCCGGAGCCCCGGCACTGTAAGCCCGCATAACGATTTTACGATATGTTGTACATACCTAGGTGTAAATGCAAAATACTTTTTCACACGGGATTCGAACCCGGAGCCCCGGCACTGTAAGCCGGCATAACGGAACAATTGAAAAGTTGATTTTTCTTGTTCAGCTGTATTGTGAGTGTGTATTGTGTAAATAACCTCTTCATATCTACATCATATATATACCATATACCCACGTGACTTATAGGGTGAATTATAATCTGATTGTCTAGATTATAAAGGTCTGTCTGCCTCGCGTAATCTAGATTGGAGTCTTGAAAAGTGTGCCGTGAGAGATTTAGGTATCGTATAGGAAGCGCTCTACTTTCTTCCCTCTCCGTCTTGCTTCGAGCTTAGTTCCAAATTGACCAAATTCCACTGCCTTCTCTCTCTCGCGCGGTAGGTATCCCCCCTGCCCCTCCCCCACGGCATGGTATCGCTAGGCCTCCTGAGGTAACGAGATGGAGCAGAGTTGGGACAAAGTTTAACAAAAGTTACGGGGTGGCTCCTTTACGTGTATACAGGGAGGTACCACGTTACAAAACAAGGCTCTATTTTCCCACCTTCTTTGCTTGCGTACACAAAAATTCCCATACGTACATTGTAGACACTTGAGTACAAAAAAATCCGACCCAATTGGCCATTCCAATTTCATCCTTTTACTCTGATGGATCAGCCTGGTTAGCATAGATTCCTATTGGTTCGATTCCCGCCCGGGACGAATTTTATCCCAAACAGATAAGGTTCGTTCTCGGAAGGGCTGGCTTTCTCCTATCCTGTCCTCCTTCTCTTCCATATCGGTACAATTCGGTTTTCCATATCGGTACAGTTACAGTTCCCTTTAACAAACCTCTTATAAATGCTAGAAAGTCTCCATAGAATCTCTATCATTTTCATAGGTTTTTTTTTAAAGAGCTTTTTTAAAACTAATATTTCTTGTATAAGACTTTGTGAATATTGTTTTTTTATTGCGTTAAATTATTTAAAACAAAACAAACATCATTTCTTATGAACTGCTCAAACTTCATTTTCACAACTAAATTTGTTATTTCGGTTCCAAAACTTTAAAGCCCTATATCTCAAAACAACGATTTGTCCCAAGGGCCCTTTTTCCATTCTGCTCCTCAATTGAAAAGTTGATTTTTCTTGTTCAGCTGTATTGTGAGTGTGTATTGTGTAAATAACCTCTTCATATCTATACCATATACCTACGTGACTTATAGGGTGGATTATAATGTGTGATTGTCTAGATTCTAAAGGTCTGCCTCGCGTAATCTAGATTGGAGTCTTGAAAAGTGTGGCGTGGTGGCAACAAATTTGAGAAGCACTGTTCTAGGCCTTAGGTTGTGGTTATGTACCGGGTTGAGATGAGCTCGGACTAGGTGAGACAGGATATTGTTTCTCTAGTTTAGCATGGGAGTGGTAACTGAAAAACCAGGTTTACCAACCTTGCCTTCCCCAACCCGGTACATAACCACAACCTTAGAGTCGGTAGACGAAGGAAAAATGTTCGATTCCTGAGTTGAAAAACCGCCGGTTTTCTTTTCATGACCTGAGCCAAAATCAGAGTATAAACTTTGACTTTTGTTTCTCAATAAAATGTACAAATTAACTGGGGTTTTTAACTCTTAGATTTAGCAATCTGATTGGCTGAAAATTTTGAATTCAACCAACACTTACTTACTTTCCGTGTCTTCTTCTTTCTCATCAAATCTTTCTTCCCCAGAAGTTTGAGACGTAAATTGCCCTCTCGTTTGCCGCAAGGAGATCTGCGTGAGTGCATGTCGTCTCCATTTGGCCGCATACCAGGAGATGTTCATGCGTCTGCTCACTGCCGCATCCTCTTCGTACCCCCATAGCTTTTTGTTATATTTGCAGCAGGAGACTCCGGACCGAAGGCGATTGAGGGCCTTCCAGGTTAGGAATGGTTGGCTGCTCCCAGTAGGTAGTTCCTCCAATCAGATTGCTTAATCCAAGGGTTAAATTTAAACCTAGATTAAATTATTTGGCCCTGGCCATAAGTGTAGATCCTGTTGTTTCGTTTGTATGAACGCCGTGTATCTCATTTGATTATGCAATGTGCCACACATGCAAAATTAGTGGAGGTGTCACAATTCCTTTTCTTAACTGACGAGCCGTTTGTGAGTCTTGATGAAACACATCGGTAAAACAAACGGATTTACAGGTGACTAATTAATATAAAGTTATTGAATTAAAACTTACAATTCACTTCCTTCGTTCATCACAATTCAATCTTTCGGACATACCACCCTGTATTTGTATTTCATGAACATGTTTATTTATTTTATTTTTATTCGTCTTTTTTTTTCGCTTATGATTGCATTTCCCTGCATTAATTCTCTGTCTCTCTCTTCCTCTCACTCTCAGCTCTCTCTATCTTTCTGTCTCTCCTTCTCTCTCTCACTCTTAGTCTCTCTCATACCTGTGTTCGTTGTATTTATTGAACCAAACGGAATCGCGTTAACCCCTCCATCTTTTCCTCCCTCCCCTCTCCAGCCCCCCATCTCATCCATCATTACCATTTTTTTCCTATACAACCCCCTCCCTTCGTTATTTTTGTTCAGGAGGGAGAGAGAGAGAAAGAGAGAGGGAGAGAAAGAGAGAGAGAAAGAGAAAGAGAGGGAGAGAAAGAGAGAGAGGGGGAGAGAAAAAGAGAGAGAGGGAGAGAGGGGGGTTCGATTAAGGACTTCCTCTACGCTTGAATTAAATGATTAATGGATTTTTACGTGACAAGTCAGAAGTTGAAAAGTTTAAGCTTCGCTAGGTCGTGGGTTCGATTCCCGCAAATGATTTATTTTGAGATCAGTAATAATGGAAATATTGAAAAATCTTTCTCCCAATAATCAGGTACTGAGCCAAAATCAGAGTATAAACTTTGACTTTTGTTTCTCAATAAAATGTACAAATTAACTGGGGTTTTTAACTCTTAGATTTAGCATTCTGAATGGCTGAAAATTTTTAATTCAACCAATACTTACACACTTTCCGAGTCCTCTTCTTTCTCATCAAATCTTTCTTCCCCAGTAATTTGAGACGTAGATTGCCCTCTCGTTTGCCGCAAGGAGATCTGCGTGAGTGCATGTCGTCTCCACTTGGCCGCATACCAGGAGATGATCATGTGTCTGCTCACTGCCGCATCCGCAGGTTGCATCCTCTTCGTACCCCCATAGCTTTTTGTTATATTTGCAGCAGAGGAGACTCCGGACTGAAGGCGATTGAGGGCCTTCCAGGTTAGGAATGGTTGGATGCTCCCAGTAGGTAGTTTCTCCAATCAGAATTGCCAACCAATTGGTAATTGGTAATTCAACCAATCAAATTGCTTTTTCCAAGGGTTAAATTTAAACCTAGATTAAACTCTTATTTGGCCCTGGCCATAAGTGTAGATCCTGTTGTTTCGTTTGTATGAACGCCGTGTATCTCATTTGATTATGCAATGTGCCACGCATACAAAATTAGTGGAGGTGTCACAATTCCTTTTCCTAACTGACGAGCCGTTTGTGAGTCTTGATGAAACACATCGGTAAACAAATTTACAGGTGAACTAAATAGGTATGAAGTTATTGAGCGTGAGTGAGAGGGAAACTGATAAGGTTAATTGGATTAACATGCGCTGCTACTTAGTCTTTGACACTTCGGTACATATCTCTCTCTCTCTCCCTCCATATCTCTCTGGTTGCCTCTCCCTCTTTCTCTCCCTCCCTTACTATCTCTTTCCATCTCCCTCCCTCTCCCATATTGTTTGTCTCCCTCTTTTTTTTCTCTTTCAATCTCTCTCCCTCTCCCTTGCTTTCTGCCCCCATCTATCTCTCTCACTCTCTCTTCCTGTCCCTCATTCTTTCTCAATGATGATATCCCTCCCATTCCATTTCTCTTTCCTTTTGTTTACTTACTTGCTCCCTCCCTTTCTCACGGTAAGCAAATACTGTTGACATGGCGTAGGTATTAGTTACGGTGAATAGGGGCAGATAAATGAAAAAAATAGACGAAATTACATGGATAGAGAATAGAAAAAAGGAGAGAGAAAATAGATATAAAAGAAGAAAGAGGATAGAAGAATGAAATTCAATGAGAGTCGTAGAAGGTAGAGAAAAAAGGAAATAGAGGAGAAGATAACGTAGGGTAAAATGAAAAGAGGTAAAGAAAAGACAAGGCAGAATAAAATGGGAACGGGAAGAGGGAAGAGAAGAGATTAGAATGAGAGAAGAAAGAAAAAGAATAACGAGAAGAAGAGCAAGGAGAAAAAATGGGAGAGGAAAGAAAACGGAAGAAAATGTAAAATGAGAAAAAGAGGTAAAAATAGACAAGGCAGAATAAAACAGAAACGGGAGGAAGGAAGAGAAAAGCTGGAGGGATAAATGAAGTGGAAAGAGAAGAGAATGAGATGTAATGAGAAAAAAAAAAGGAAAGTAAAAAATTACCTATAAGAAGAAGAAGAACAAGGAGGAAAAATTGGGAGAGGAAAAGAGGAATGAAGATAACGTAAAATGAGAAAAAGAGGTAAAAAACAGAGTAGAATAAAATGGAAACAGGAAGAAGGAAGAGAAAAGCTGGAGGGATAACTGAAGTAGGAAGAGAAGAGGATGAGATGTAATGAGAGTTAGAGGTAGCAGAAGAATGAATGTGAATGAGCAAATGTAGGCTGAAATTGTACCTACGTTAAAGCAGTGGCGGTTAACTGTAGGGTCATTTAAATTCCTCTAATCTGTGTGGAGTCTGTGGAGTGTTGTGGAAAAGTAAGTGTGACATCTCCACTAATGATTTATGTATAGCACATTGCATAATCAATCGAGATACACGGCGTTCACACAAATTTAGGTTGTGTAAGCAGTTTCTTAAGTTACTTTATGCCTACTTAACTTCAGATTTAGAGGACAAAATCATATTTAGGCTATTATTATTTTTTGCGCCATAAAAAGTACCTACGGAAAGCCTTTTTTTAGGAGTCTATTACCTACGAAGATAATTTTCAAATGTCATTAGAGCCCCTACCTACCTTGATCGAGTATATACCTGTCTACCTAATTTTTTTTTTTTTTTTATTTTGGTATTTACTTCGTCTTCTTTTATTTTCTTTTAGTTTGGGTTTCACCAACGGTTTAAGTGGAAGATTTGGAGGGTTTATTTCTTGGAAAAAAAAAACACTTAAGATTTTTCTTTCTAAAAATGATAATTTTACACAACAACAACAACAACAACAAAAACAATAACAACGCCAATAAAACTTCCAGTTAAACAAGTTGTTGGAGCCCAATCATTAGCTTTTCATTTCATTATTATTTTTCACACCCACTAGAAAGTTTCCCTCTTGGTTGACATCCAACCTTATCATTGTTCTCAGGACTCAATCCACTAATCCAGCTAGTACCGAGATTAGAGGTGAGCTAAAAATCAGATCCACTAAAAAAAGATATCCTTTTTTTAGTGGAACTTAAAAACAAAAAACAGTGCGGTTGGTTTGCTTTTGCTGGATTTTTGTTTGGAGGCATGTTTTTGTGGGTGTACCTTATCATTGTTCTCAGGACTCAATCCACTAATCCAGCTAGTACCGAGATTAGAGGTGAGCTAAAAATCAGATCCACTAAAAAAAGGATATCTTTAAAAACAAAAAACTGTGCGGTTGGTTTGCTTTTGCTGGATTTTTGTTTGGAGGCATGTTTTTGTGGGTGTTTTTTTTTTTTTATGTGTATTTTGTTTTTCAGTTTATTTTATTATTACTATTTATTTTACAAATCTTGAACGTTAGGGATCTATTCTATCTATTTTGCTCGCTCTTTTTTTTTTTTTTTTGTTTTTTCTTTTAGTGTATAGCCGACTGCACCTAATGTGTCCGCGAAAATAATAATATAAATCTTGGGTTATTTATTTATTACTTTTTTTATGACTATTTATTTTTTGTAATATTGTAAACCTATGCTATCTGTGTATCTTGTTCATTGTATTACAATTGTAGGTATATCTTGTTTTGTGTATTGTCGAGCACTAATATTTTGTACATATTTTTCTCTGTCTTTTCCTTTCTCTCCCTCTCTCTCTCCTGTTGGTATCTAACGTAGTGGACCTAACCAATGGACAATTAACCAATAACAATTCGCCCTTATTAACACAGGCGCTCTCAGGTACCTACAGCTTCATAAATCGGCGCTCAAGAAACAATAGCGTCTAAAAAAGTAGCACTTTTTTTAGTAAAATTTACGAAGAAAAAATAAAACATACCTATGCCCCTATGTTTTGCCTCTTCGGCTAAGTTTACAAAACGATTGTTGGGCGGTATTGTTTCTTAAGCGCCAATATTTTATAGCTAGGTTCCTAGAATAGACATAGACTAGAACAGCGGTCCCCAAACTTTTTCTTCTTACGAGGTCCCTTTTTTTTACGAGGTCCCTTTTTTTCAATTGTGAATGCTCCGCGACCCCTTTACTATATCTTATATGATTCCGGGGGTTGCGAAGTCCTTCACGGCCCCTAGTTTGGGAATCACTGGACTAGAATTTATATACCTACCTAATTACCTATCAGCTTGTCTAAACAAGGTTTTGTATAATATTTTAGGATTTTTTTTTTTTTTGTACCTACTTTCCCTATACCATAATGATGAAAGTATGTAATCGCCTGAAATGCTTTAACATACAACAAGGGAACCAAAATTTTTAAAACTTTTTATTCCAATCTCGATTTTTGATTAAACTTTTCAATTTATGTTTTTAATTTGTGGTTTAACGATTGCTGCACTATCGGAGTGCAAAGTAATGAGATCTCAGTTCTGTTTGCATGATGCCTGTGTTTTTCAGTCATTATCCCCTGGGGAATATCTTTCATCGTCATATTTGTCATTTTTTCATCCAATAATTTTATAATTCTCAAATGAAATATTTACTGAATTTGGTAACGAGAAGTGTGCAGTACCTATGCATGAAATCAATGTTGGGTGCTTTGGTAAATTTCTGATCCCCAAGGGAATACATAACTTAAAGCTTGACACTTTCATTGAAGTATTTACATTTGCACGAGTGTGAGGATAGAAAGAAACATACAGGAAACATGTTCAAAGCATGGTATTTACTACAAGTCTCTAAAGACGACAAGAAAAGTTTCAATTTAAAGTGCCAATCCAATCATTTGAAATTCAGAGGGTGAAAAATCTTTTTCTACAAGTTTTTCAAAGGCGACAGACCTAGGAAAAAACTATCGACATAAATAAAATCAATAATAAAAGAAATGTAGATGCTATTTTAAATGGATTTTTAAAATATTCTAAAAATATATGAACATTTTAAATATTATCTTTTGCTTTGTACCATTGTTTATATTGTTCTTGTTCAATATTGTTAAAAATAAAGTACTTGAAAAAAAAATACTAATAAACATACAGAACTTTGTTGAGCTTTTGGCACTCATGAAATCATTGAAACACAGCATGCACGAATTTACAAATACAGAATCAAAAACATTGTTATAGTGGAGTTTTAGTACAGTGGGACATCTTTTTCCAAGTTACAGGCACTACCTACTTATAGTCAAATGGCATCTTTTATTTTAAGTAAATACTTTCATATTATAGCATATTGATGGTAGACTCAGTAATTTTGTGAAGGTTCATTTTAAATATCTAAATATACATACCGAATTATGACAAAAGTACCTTTTGGTAATTGGTAATTACTACATTAGCATCTTGTTCCAAGTTCAAATAAATCATTTGAGCTTTTGGCACTCATGAAATCATTGAAACACAGCATGCACGAATTTACAAATACAGAATCAAAAACATTGTTATAGTGGAGTTTAGTATAGTGGGACATCTTTTTCAAAGTTACAGGCACTACTTACTTATAGTCAAATGGCATCTTTTATTTTAAGTAAATACTTTCATATTATAGCATATTGATGGTAGACTCGGTAACTTTGTGAAGGTTGTTCATTTTAAATATCTAAATATACTTTCATATTTGTTTTTGAACCAACAACATACCGAATTAAGACAAAAGTACCTACATTAGCATCTTGTTCCAAGTTTAAATAAATCACTTCTTATATACCTTATACCTCTGAAAACGACTTGTCAAAAATCTCCATGTCCGCCCCTGTTTGGTTTCCAGTGATGAATAATTACCAGGCGGCAGCAGCGGCGGTGGCGGCCCAGCAAGGTTTCGGCGGCGGACCCCCCACCTCGCCGCACACTGGCGGTTCCACACGCGGCACGGGCGCCTTCCCCTCCACCAATTCCCCGGGCCCCACCACACTCGACCTGTACAGCTCGTCCGGGCCCGACTCGGTCGCCAACTATGTCCAAGCCACCTCGCCCCAGTCCAACGGGTTCCCCGCTATAGCCGTCAGCCGAGCGCCCATAGCCTACAATCCGGTAAACAAGCCCAGCCTAGCTCTCTCTCTCTCATTTCTACCCTCTCTAGTCTTTCTCCCCTCTCTCAACAGATGGTCCCTGTTTTTTTCCCTTCCTTACCTTCTTTTTCCCCCCCGTCTCTTTCTTGATTCTTTCTGTCCCATTTTCTGTTCTATCCAACTCTTCGGTATTTTCTCATTCCTCCTTCTAGAAAACGTAACTCTTTTCTCTCTTTTTGTATTCTACCTGTCCCACTCTCCCACCTTTTTTTCCCTTTTCCTCTAATTATACCTTGTTTCTTCCCTCTGGCACCTTTTTCCCTTGTCCTTTTCCTCACATTTTACCTTGTTTCTTCCCCTATTCTTATACCTTGTTTTATCTGGCACCTTTTCCCCCTATCCTCTAATCTTACCTTGTTTCTTCAACTATTCTTATACCTTGTTTCTTCCCTCTGGCACCTTTTCCCCCTTTCCTCTAATCTTACCTTGTTTCTTCCCCTATTCTTATACCTCGTTTCTTCCCTCTGGCACCTTTTTCCCCATCTCATTTCACCCTAATTTTACCTTGTTTCTTCCCCCATTCTCATACCTTGTTTCTTCCCTCTGGTACCTTTTTCCCCATCTCATTTCACCCTAATTTTACCTTGTTTCTTCCCCTATTCTCATACCTTGTTTCTTTTTTTAAATTTTTTTGTTTTTTTTTTTTTTTTTTTTTTTTTTTTTTGTACCTACTTTCCCTATACCATAATGAGGAAAGTATGTAATCGCCTGAAATGTTTTAACATACAACAAGGGAATCAAAATTTTTAAAACTTTTTATTCCAATCTCGATTTTTGATTAAACTTTTCAATTTATGTTTTTATTTTGTGGTTTGTATTTTGTATTGAAAATACACCATTTATATTATTGTATAATTATTATTTATTCTTGAATTACTCCTGAAGAGCTTTGAGCCTTTCTGAAGGAAAATGTGTGAGAATAAATCCGTTTGACTTATTATCTCTATTTAATTGAATCGAAAAAAAAAGTTTGACTCGCTGAAATGAAAATTAGATAAAAGTGAAAGCAGCAAAAGGTGCCTTGTCTAGGTAGGCCTCTACATCATGCATGTACGACTATGTAAGAAAAAGTCACTTACTTTTAAAATCCAATACCTACAGAAGCTATTTCATATTCTAGTTCAATGAAACACTCATCCTTTTATGTTTCTAAAACAATATTAACAAAAATAGATCATACCTAATCGGTATGTTGTGACGCATGACGGCTAAATTTTTCGACACCTAATGTGTTAACACAAGTGCTTCTTGTATTCTTAGTAGAACTATAAAGTATTAAAAATGCCACGTTATCTATCCAAGTATTTAATGATTATTCATAAAATAAAATCCGGTATATTTTGTTCATTGTGATATTTTATGTTGATTTTAACTTAGAATATTTGTAGTGTCTAGAAGAAAAGAGAACTACTCAATTTTAATGGAGGTAATGGAAATATGATTTATATCAAACTATTAACTATAGAGCACAGTAAAATTTGTTAGAGATGAAATTTTTCAGTAAAAAAAAAAATCAGTTATTATCAATTTTTTAGTAATTCATTGTGATATTTTATGTTGATTTTAACTTAGAATATTTGTAGTGTCTAGAAGAAAAGAGAACTACTCAATTTTAATGGAGGTAATGAAAATATGATTTAAATCAAACTATTAACTATAGAGCACAGTAAAATTTGTTAGAGATGAAATTTTTCAGTAAAAAAAAAGCAGTTATTATCAATTTTTTTAGTAACAGATCTCACTAGTTACCGGCCCGCGTCTCTGTCCAAAAAGACGAATTGAGACGCAAAAATGACCTTTAGGCCATAAAAAATATATGGCTTATAAAGTCGTTTTTGCGTCAAACCCCTCATCCCTCAATTCATACACGCCATCTTCAGTAACACACATACGTGAAATCTCGAGAATGGCAAAAGGGAAAAAATACTACAAGAGGGGAAAAAGTGACAGGGGGTGAATATTTATTCCCTGATTATAAACGAAAAGGAAGGCGGCGGGAAAATCCCTCAAACTTTCCTGCGAAAGAGAGACGTATAAAGTTCCCTACCTATTGTTTCAACACTACAGCCCATTGTAACATGAAATAATATAGTGGTAGACCACTACATACCTCAGGCCGTGGTTATGAACAGGGCCATCGTAGGCCATCGTCGGCCTTTTTGCGTGTAAAGTTGGCGGGAAATTCGGATTTTTGATTTTTTTTCCGCAACTTGAACAATCTGAATTCATTTTTTACTTTTTATCTTTAGTTTGCACGTTTATATTATACTTTTAATTTATATTAGCTATAAAAACAAGCAAATTACAAAGCAAACAAAAATAAATATAAAATGAATTTTAAAAATTGCCGCCGGGACAGCTATCTCACGTCGTCCGAGCTCATCTCAGCCCTGTTCATAAACACAGCCTTAATGTGAGGATAAAAAATTCGCATTCAAGTTTCTCTCTCGCTTAAGTAGCGTGAGAAAAGGAGTTCAAGGCAGAGATAGAGAAATAAATGTTAAAGTGGAAAAGCTAAGGAATTGACGTTTCCTGGAGGAAGCCCAGCCTAGCTCTCTCTCTCATTTCTACCCTCTCTAGTCTTTCTCCCCTCTCTCAACAGATGGTCCCTGTTTTTTTTCCCTTCCTTACCTTCTTTTTCCTTCCTTTTATCCCATTTTCTGTTCTTTTTTAGACCTACTACCTTCTTTTGCTCCCTTTTATCTCTGTTTTTCTACCAGACCAACCATTCTTTGCCATTTTCCCAGTTTCTCTCTTCTTTTCTCCCTTTTTCTTCATTAGATATTTCTATCCTATTTTCTGTTTCTACATTTTTGACCAACTCTCCATTCTTTGTCATTTCCCCATTTTCTCTCTTTTTCCCCTGTCTCTTTCTTGATTCTTTCTGTCCCATTTTCTGTTCTATTCAACTCTTCGTTATTTTCTCATTCCTCCTTCTAGAAAACGTAACTCTTTTCTCTCTTTTTGTATTCTACCTGTCCCACTCTCCCACCTTTTTTTTCCCTTTTCCTCTAACCGCACGGGGCGAACTTTATAAACAGATGAGTTTTCTCGGGAACGGTTGGCTTTCTCTTATCTTGCTGTTGGCTTTTTCGACCCTATTTATTCTGGATGAGGTTGTCACAAAAGATCTAACCAGGTCGCAGTGACCAAGGGCGTTTATTAAAGCCGATGGCCCTACCTGTACCAATAAATACCAATGGATGAGGTTAATGTGAGGAGTTGGGTAAATCCTTACTAGTTATACAATGCAGGCTGAAAGCTGAAATATCCTTTTGATCGTCTTTCCATGAATCGTTTTCTCAAGAAATGAAGGGAAAAAATTTCATTGCTCTTTCCTACTGACAATTTTGTTGGAGATCCAGTCCTATTTTTCAAGAGGGTCTCTAGTTCCTCCCTGACTCAAAGTTACCCCAATTTACAGTATTTAGTTTTTGCTCGTACCACAACATTGTATTGTCTATTTCTACTAATCGTTCTTCCCTCTTGGCACCCTTGTCCTTTTCTTCTCATTTTACCTTGTTTCTTCCCCTATTCTTATACCTTGTTTCTTCCCTCTGGCACCTTTTCCCCCTTTCCTCTAATCTTACCTTGTTTCTTCCCTCTGGTACCTTTTTCCCTTGTCCTTTTCCTCACATTTTACCTTGTCTCTTCCCCTATTCTTATACCTTGTTTTTTCCCTCTGGCACCTTTTCCCCCTATCCTCTAATCTTACCTTGTTTCTTCAACTATTCTTATACCTTGTTTTTTCCCTCTGGCACCTTTTCCCCCTTTCCTCTAATCGAACCTTGTTTCTTCCCCTATTCTTATACCTTGTTTCTCCCCTCTTGCACCTTTTTTCCCATCTCATTTCCCCCTAATTTTACCTTGTTTCTTCCCCTATTCTTATACAGTCTAGGACAGACCTGTCTATTTACTTTCATTCTAGACCTGTGTCGCGTTTACCCCATGGTGTTGAGTGGGGGGTCCAAAGTCCAACTTCTTTGTGTTACTTTTGTTCTTGAAATTTTTCGTTCTGTTTCGTCTCCATTTTGTTGTTTTTATTTTTATTTTTTTTACTTTTCTTACACGGTAAGTTGGGGTATCTGTGACCCCTGGAGGGTAGAGCCACCAGCAACATTTTCATCGGACTTGAGTGGGGGGTCCAAAGTCCAACTTCTTTGTGTTACTTTTGTTCTTGAAATTTTTCGTTCTGTTTCGTCTCCATTTTGTTGTTTTTGTTTTTATTTTTACTTTTCTTACACGGTAAGTTGGGTTATCTGTGACCCCTGGAGGGTAGTAGCCACCAGCAACATTTTCATCGGAAACAGTGTTTCTCATCAATCCAGAAATGTTGCAATAATCCAGGGACTTTTTTCGCTCTCCAGACAGACTTGTTTCTGAATTTCCCTTGACTGTTAGTATGTAATAGATTTCATTTTTATCTTGAATGTTGCTCAACATTCGATACTCTTGTTTCACAACAGTCGCGCAACTGTTTAGGTATTTATTTATTTATGTATTTCATTTGACACTCGGTTTGTTCCTAAACAAATGTTGCTGGTGTTCACTAGGCTTTCCAGGATCACGTTACCCCAGTTTACGGTACCTAGTTATTTTTCGATATGCGGGTTAATCGCCCCTACTTCATCCTGAACACAGATCTCACTAGTTACCGGCCCGCGTCTCTGTCCAAAAAGACGAATTGAGACGCAAAAATGACCTTTAGGCCATAAAAAATATATGGCCTATAAAGTCGTTTTTGCGTCAAACCCCTCAATTCATACACGCCATCTTCAGTAACACACATACGTGAAATCTCGAGAATGGCAAAGGGAAAAAATACTACAAGAGGGGAAAAAGTGACAGGGAGTGAATATTTATTCCCTGATTATAATCGAAAAGGAAGGCGGCGGGAAAATCCCTCAAACTTTCCTGCGAAAGAGAGACGTATAAAGTTCCTTCTTTTAAATGTGAGGATAAAAAATTCGCATTCAAGTTTCTCTCTCGCTTAAGTAGCGTGAGAAAAGGAATTCAAGGCAGAGATAGAGAAATAAATGTTAAAGTGGAAAAGCTAAGGAATTGACGTATCCTGGAGGATGCATCGAGATGGGAAGAAAATAAATAAGGAAGTAGGTATATGGAAAAGGATAAAATAACTCTATTTGAAAAGAAAGTTCTTAATACTCTTGAAAAGTACTTATTTTTCTATTGAAAGAAATCCAACCGTTTCTTCTAGATAGGTACATATTATGGAATTATGGTGATTCCACCAGCAACATTTTCATCGGAAACAGTGTTTCTCATCAATCCAGAAATGTTGCAATAATCCAGGGACTTTTTCCGCTCTCCAGACAGACTTGTTTCTGAATTTCCCTTGACTTTTAGTATGTAATAGATTTCATTTTTATCTTGAATGTTGCTCAACATTCGATACTCTTGTTTCGCAACAGTCGCGCAACTGTTTAGGTATTTATTTATGTATTTCATTTGACATTCGGTTTGCTCCCAAACAAATGTTGCTGGTGTTCACTAGGCTTTCCAGGATCACGTTACCCCAGTTTACGGTACCTAGTTATTTTTCGATATGCGGGTTAATCGCCCCTACTTCATCCTGAACACAGATCTCACTAGTTACCGGCCCGCGTCTCTGTCCAAAAAGACGAATTGAGACGCAAAAATGACCTTTAGGCCATGAAAAATATATGGCTTATAAAGTCGTTTTTGCGTCAAAGCCCTCAATTCATACACACCATCTTCAGTAACACACATACGTGAAATCTCGAGAATGGCAAAAGGGAAAAAATACTACAAGAGGGGGAAAAGTGACAGGGAGTGAATATTTATTCCCTGATTATAAACGAAAAGGAAGGCGGCGGGGAAATCCCTCAAACTTTCCTGCGAAAGAGAGACGTATAAAGTTCCTTCTTATAAAAATTCTCTCTCGCTTAAGTAGCGTGAGAAAAGGAATTTAAGGCAGAGATAGAGAAATAAATGTTAAAGTGGAAAAGCTAAGGAATTGACGTCTCCTGGAGGTTGCATCGAGATGGGAAGAGAATAAATAAGGAAGTATATGGAAAAGGATAAAATAACTCTATTTGAAAAGAAAGTTCTTAATACTCTTGAAAAGTACTTATTTTTCCTATTGAAAGAAATCCAACCGTTTCTTCTAGATAGGTTCATATTATGGAATTATGGTGATTCTAAAATAAATACATATCTTTCTATACGTGCGTCTACTGTCTACCAATAGGATATTCCATCAAAAATGTCTCTTTTTAGGTAGTAACGCGTGAGATCTGTGTCTGTGATGTCATAGATTATGTATACCTTGATTATCTTGTTTATACTGCTAGCATAGGACTAAAAAGTCCCTTTCTTTTCTTCGCATTGTACTCTGCATTCATACAGAACTAATTTTCTCCCCATTCTTATCTGCTTTCAGGTTTATGGAAACCAAGTGCTTAAATTGGCCTTATATCAATAATAGTAGTCAACAAATTGTAGTGATTTATCAACGAGCAAACAAAAGTTCTCCAGTTCTTCAAAATTTTGAAGGCAATATAATTATGTTTAATTAACTGTAAATTACACCAACTTAAGAAAAAGATAAAAATAAGTAAAATTATCTATTAAGTAATTTATATTTTTCAAATTATTATTACATTATGCTTCATTTTTATTTTCGTTTTCGAGAAAAAAGAAAATATGTATGTAATAAAAGTTATAATTAATTTTAAGAAATAAATTGAATATGAATTATGATCAATTTTAAAATTTAAATTTTCTATTGAACGCCTACATGTTATGAAAGGTTAATTATTTTCTACAAATTTTCCAATGAAAATATTGTAATGTGTACACTTAATTTAATTTTTATCAATTTAAACAATGTCTTTATTTCTTTCTGTTTATAAAAATTGGTCTCGTGTTGGGAATTCAAATAAAACTATATTTATAAATATAGCAAGCATGCAGATCTTCCAGTGTTTTGACAATAATTTCCCACATAGAAATGGACAGTAGTTGTAGTCGAATAGTTAGTTATTAAAAAATCACCGATTTAATCGTGAAGAAACAATTCGATCTTAATATTACAATAGGTATAATGTTAGCAAGTGCATTTCTTTTAACGCAAGAGACCAATTTTTTGTGCAGAAACTACATAAAATATACATACTTTTGAAAATATTCAATTTAAGAAAGTAAATAAAATTTCAATTTAATATTAAAACAATTTAAAAGCAATATAAATTTTAAATGATATTTTTAATTTATATTTTCTATATACTTATATTTTGTATTGAAAATACACCATTTATATTATTGTATAATTATTATTTATTTTTGAATTACTCCTGAAGAGCTTTGAGCCTTTCTGAAAGAAAATGTGTGTGAATAAATCCGTTTGACTTATTATCTCTATTTAATTAAATCGAAAAAAAAAGTTTGACTCGCTGAAATGAAAATTAGATAAAAGTGAAAGCAGAAAAATTAATTTACTTTGTAATCCTCTTTACTTATTTTTATTGATTTTAAATGTCGACCTTGTTATTTTTTTGAGATATTTTTCACTACCTATTGAAATGCATTCGGTTTGCAAAGTGATAACATTATTGTCAGGTATTTGATTTAAAACATAAGAATCATTTAGTCGAGCCTAGTATAGGATAGAAAAATATGGTGTCACCACTGTTAAGCCTTATTAACCTATTTCAAAAGAAGAAAAAAATGTGTTTTTATCAAAAATAATAGTCAGTGCTACAAGTATACTAACTATACTACTCTGACACGCAAAATAAACCCCAGTTTTACTGTCTTGTGTTGACTTGATGTTGGCCCATCTTTGGACATTTTTTGTGTATCTTCGATTGCAGAGAAGCCCAAAATGGATTTCACCATGAGTTGAAAGCAGCAAAAGGTGCCTTGTCTAGGTAGGCCTCTACATCATGCATGTACGACTATGTAAGAAAAAGTCACTTACTTCTAAAATCCAATACCTACAGAAGCTATTTCATATTCTAGTTCAATGAAACACTCATCCTTTCATGTTTCTAAAACAATATTAACAAAAATAGATCATCACCATGAGTCTGTTGATTCGGGATTAAAAAGATAAAGTCTGGCCTGTGTTTAACAGAGAACATTAAACTTTTGGTTAACATTTAAATGTCTGTGTTTAACATTAAACTATTGCGGTAGTAATGAATGGATCTCGCGTTTGTAAATTGTGTACAATGTTTAATGCAAGTATTAAACGACACAAGAAATTTGAATTAAAATGGATCTCGCGTTTGTAAATTGTGTACAATGTTTAATGCAAGTATTAAACGACACAAGAAATTTGAATTAAATTGAATCGGGTATTTGAATTTTTATAAATTATAAATAAGCAATTTTTTTATATTCACTCTATACAGAATGTTACATGAGGTCAGAGTAGTATCGAAAATCCAAAGTGTTTCTTTTTAAACTCATCTGAGCAATATTTTAATTTTGTTTCCCTCATTATTAACCCTCTTTTTCGAAGAACAATTAAAGTTATTTTCCACTTTTTCCCCCTTCTCTTCAAGAAAAGATCATCATTGAAAGGATCTTTCTTTCTATTACACGTTTTTATGATAAGTTTGTAAAGCAATCACTTGATCCTTTATTCTCATTAGGTTCTGAGAAAAGCTCTCTCTATATCTGAAGAAACTATATTGTTTCATCCCCCTGGCACCTTTTTCCCTTGTCCTTTTCCTCATATTTTACCTTGTTTCTTCCCCTATTCTTATACCTTGTTTCATCCCTCTGGCACCTTTTTCCCTTGTCCTTTTCCTCTCATTTTACCTTGTTTCTTCCCCTATTCTTATACCTTGTTTCATCCCCCTGGCACCTTTTTCCCTTGTCTTTTCCTCATATTTTACCTTGTTTCTTCCCCTATTCTTATACCTTGTTTCATCCCCCTGGCACCTTTTTCCCTTGTCCTTTTCCTCATATTTTACCTTGTTTCTTCCCCTATTCTTTATACCTTGTTTCATCCCTCTGGCACCTTTTTCCCCATCTCCTTTCCCCCTAAAATAAATTTTTACTATTTATTTGGTTATTAAAACTAAAGTATGTATTCTGATTTCTTTAGCAATTAAAATTAAGACTTTCTTTTTTTTCAGTTTTGCATTTCTTCACCTTCTTTTTATTTAGCTTTTGAGGCTAAGGCAGATATTTTATGTAGTTTTGGTCATAAAGACACACAGAAAATTAGAAAAAAATTTCAATATTAGGTAATATAAAAAAGAACAAATAGCTTTTACATGTACAAGGTACATGTACAATTATATAAACTAAAAAAAAAATCTAATCTTGAGATGAAAAGATGATTTTTTTTATATTATTTTTTTTTGAAAATAAAAGCCTCTGGGCCAAAACAATGCAGCTTTAAAACCAATCTTCTCTCTTCTCTCATTTCTCTCTCTTTCCTTCTTTCTTTCTCTGTCGCTCTCCTTTCTTTAATCCAAAAAAGTGCTTTAATGTTTTAAATATATTATGTATAATATTATTTTAAGTATAATTTGCCCTTTTTAAGCTAAGCTACGTTGTAAAAAAATTTCTTAATTTACACTTTAAAAAATTAATTTGAATTATCTTATATTTTAAAATTTGAAAATCACATAATTTACATTCTTGACCACATTGTTAATGGATTCGATTGAATTTAACCTCCCTCATATTTTATGTATGTACATTGTACATCAATATTAGGTAAATTGAAATGAGCATTGGTATTTCTTATGGTTCATTTTCAATGGTTTAGAATGTATTTTACAAAATTTGGATTTTTCACACATTCTGGCAGCGAAGTATAGACATTTTATTCTATGTACATTGTACATCAATATTAGGTAAATTGAAATGAGCATTGGTATTTCTTATGGTTCATTTTCAATGGTTTAGAATGTATTTTACCAAATTTGGATTTTTCACACATTCTGGCAGCGAAGTATAGACATTTTATTCCGTAGATTACACTATAGGTTTTTATTCATGGAACAAAACTACTCTAAACATATTGGGTATTATACGTAATTTTGATTTAAAATATAAGAGAAACATAAAATAAATTTGTACCTACAATATGAAAAAATTAATAGGTGTATTTTGCTTTAACTATTATTTTTTGTTGATCAGGAAAGTAATATTACCTACTAATTTTTATTTATTTATGTAGTTATTTCCGAGTATTTCATAACTTCTAAATAAGAAAACTTCAAATCAAATATATCTAGGTATTATTTAGTTTCCAATCATTACTCATTTATAAAATAAGAGTACCTATGGTAAGAAATAATTTCATAGCGATTCTATAATTATTATAATCCAAGTGATAATTACAAATTGTTTATCTAAAGAACTCTCGTTTGTTATTTAATTTATTATTATTTGTTTTTGTTTGTTTTCGTCGTTAATTATTTTTTCCTACCTACCTACGTATTTTAACAACATTATTTTATTTATTTGTTTTAATTTTTATTTCAAGTTCCAACCTGATGATTTAAATGATAAAAAAGAACACATAAAAAGTGTAATCTGCTATAAAAAATGTTTTATTATTTATTTATTCTGTCAGGAAACCTTCAAACGAAAGTATACCATTTTATACAATTTAACACTTGTATAAAACAAATATTCACATATCTTTTCTTCTTCATTTGATATCATTTTTATTTTTTTAAGAACAAAAATCATAATCAAAACTACTAAAACTCATATTTTAGAATGAATTTAAATACAAAAACTTGATCTCACAATTATTATTTTTATTTCATTAACATTTTTCCAGATATTTATTTATCATCCGCCGTGCTAAGAAAATAACAAGCAAATGTCTTCGGTAAAGCTCAAAAATTAATTATTGGCCGCCTTTTGTGTTTAAATATGATCTTCACAAATTAAACCGCAGTTGGTTAATTTCTATTTCAAATGATTTATTTTGAGATCAGTAATAATGGAAATATTGAAAAATCTTTCTCCCAATAATCAGGTACTTGAAAACTGTGGCGTTGTTTGCTTGTTTGATAACCTCCCAGAATTTGACCTAGGTATTTCACTGTGTTGGGTATTTTTCAAAATTCAAAATGAACCAAAAGGTATGAAAATAAATACTTGGAAAAATATATCTTTTAATGATCAGGATATTGTAGGTACAGCACCATTGACTACATAGATGAGAAAATCCAATATCGCGAGTTGTTTAGATCGTTTAATCAGGTACTTGAAAACTGTGGCGTTGTTTGATAACCTCCCAGAATTTGACCTAGGTATTTCACTGTGTTGGGTATTTTTCAAAATGAACCAAAAGGTATGAAAATAAATACTTGGAAAAATATATCTTTTAATGATCAGGAGATTGTAGGTACAGCACCACCATTGACTACATAGATGAGAAAATCCAATATCGCGAGTTGTTTAGATCGTATTAGAATAAAAAGTCAGTTTAGAGAATTTAATGGTGATTTTTTAGTCCATTCGAACAAGCATAACTCATTTTAGTGAATAGAAAATGTCTAGTTGAACCTAGCAGGAAGAAATGAGAAAAAAAGAGTGACTTATTTTTTACAATGTTTTATTGTTTTTTAATTTATTTATTATTGTTTTACCTAAAATTAATTTTATTACAATTTGTTTCGTTTTATTATTCTTAATTTATTTTTAAGTATTTTTTTTCAATGGTTTTAATTATTTCTTTTTAATTATTATTTTTAAGATGTTATAATTGAATCTTTGTCTTATTACTTATTTCAAAAATAAAAGAAAGTATATTCATTAATTAATTATTATTTTTAAGATGTTATAATTGAATCTTTGTCTTATTACTTATTTCAAAAATAAAAGAAAGTATATTCATTAATAGGTAGGTAGTAATGAATTCATGATAGATTGAAATCATTTCAGGGATATAAATTCATTTGAAAAGCCGGTATTTTCAAAATCAAGCTCATCTGACTGGTAATATGTATTTAACAAAAATAGTGTATTTATGGGATTTGTCTTTCTCAAGACAAGACAAACTGAATGGAATCAATTTTTTCATTTACCTTCAGGTCAGTATCTACTTGCCTTTACCTATTTCTGTTTTCTTTTTAAGTTATACTCTTATTATGTGTATTGTATTAACCTACGAACAACACTATTGAATGAATTTATTAACCTATTATTTAAAATCTCTTCAAAGTTTACTGTTTAGTTTCAATTTTACCCTCTAAAAAATTAATTTACTTTGTAATCCTCTTTACTTATTTTTATTGATTTTAAATGTCGACCTTGTTATTTTTTTGAGATATTTTTCAGCCGGTATTTTCAAAATCAAGCTCATCTGACTGGTAATATGTATTTAACAAAAATAGTGTATTTATGGGATTTGTCTTTCTCAAGACATAAAACCAAACTGAATAACATGATGTAAACAAGATGGCGCCAACATGGGTTGCGTTATGGGGATCAGGATTCGATGCGAAATCTCCCTATTGAATCGGGTATTTGAATTTTTATAAATTATAAATAAGCCATTTTTTATATTCACTCTATACAGAATATTGTTTTTTAATTTATTTATTATTGTTTTACCTAAAATTAATTTTATTACAATTTGTTTCGTTTTATTATTCTTAATTTATTTTTAAGTTTTTTTTCAATGGTTTTAATTATTTCTTTTTAATTATTATTTTTAAGATGTTATAATTGAATCTTTGTCTTATTACTTATTTCAAAAATAAAAGAAAGTATATTCATTAATAGGTAGTAATGAATTCATGATAGATTGAAATCATTTCAGGGATATAAATTCATTTGAAAAGCCGGTATTTTCAAAATCAAGCTCATCTGACTGGTAATATGTATTTAACAAAAATAGTGTATTTATGGGATTTGTCTTTCTCAAGACATAAAACCAAACTGAATGGAATCAATTTTTTCATTTACCTTCAGGTCAGTATCTACTTGCCTTTACCTATTTCTGTTTTCTTTTTAAGTTATACTCTTATTATGTGTATTGTATTAACCTACGAACAACACTATTGAATGAATTTATTAACCTATTATTTAAAATCTCTTCAAAGTTTACTGTTTAGTTTCAATTTTACCCTCTAAAAAATTAATTTACTTTGTAATCCTCTTTACTTATTTTTATTGATTTTAAATGTCGACCTTGTTATTTTTTTGAGATATTTTTCACTATTGAAATGCATTCGGTTTGCAAAGTGATAACATTATTGTCAGGTATTTGATTTAAAACATAAGAATCATTTAGTCGAGCCTAGTATAGGATAGAAAAATATGGTGTCACCACTGTTAAGCCTTATTAACCTATTTCAAAAGAAGAAAAAAATGTGTTTTTATCAAAAATAATAGTCAGTGCTACAAGTATACTAACTATACTACTCTGACACGCAAAATAAACCCCAGTTTTACTGTCTTGTGTTGACTTGATGTTGGCCCATCTTTGGACATTTTTTGTGTATCTTCGATTGCAGAGAAGCCCAAAATGGATTTCACCATGAGACTGTTGATTCGGGATTAAAAAGATAAAGTCTGGCCTGTGTTTAACAGAGAACATTAAACTTTTGGTTAACATTTAAATGTCTGTGTTTAACATTCAACTATTGCGGTAGTAATGAATGGATCTCGCGTTTGTAAATTGTGTACAATGTTTAATGCAAGTATTAAACGACACAAGAAATTTGAATTAAATTGAATCGGGTATTTGAATTTTTATAAATTATAAATAAGCAATTTTTTTATATTCACTCTATACAGAATGTTACATGAGGTCAGAGTAGTATCGAAAATCCAAAGTGTTTCTTTTTAAACTCATCTGAGCAATATTTTAATTTTGTTTCCCTCATTATTATCCCTCTTTTTCGAAGAACAATTAAAGTTATTTTCCACTTTTTCCCCTTCTCTTCAAGAAAAGATCATCATTGAAAGGATCTTTCTTTCTACACGTTTTTATGATAAATTTGTAAAGCAATCACTTGATCCTTTATTCTCATTAGGTTCTAAGATAAGCTCTCTCTATTTCTGAAGAAACTATATTTCACCAGCATTCATGGCGTCCTCTGCGGTGCAGGCGCCTGCTTTACAAAAGCTCCTGACTGATGAAGAGTACCAAAGCTTACCATCTCTGATATGTACCAAGATCAACCAGGCTCTACAGGACCAAGCAGATGAGTGTTCCTGTCTACTGACATTGCACGAGTCAGAGAAACAGAAGAACGGTGAGTGAAAATTTTTTGTGTGTTTGAGTCAACAAGTGTTTGTGATCTCACTTCGGATAAATTCAGAAACACCTCTGATAGTTTTTCCATAAGTGATTTCTCACTCCAATGCATAGACAGAAATGTATTGCCTATCAATTTTGCTGTGCGAGAAGTATAAAGTGAGATGTTATTCATAGAATGCTCACAGGATATATTTCTGTGCCCTTTCTAAAGCTACTAAGGTTTTGATTTGTGAAGGTACCTTCTCAGGACATTTTTCATTTCTTTCTTACTAATATTGTATTCTATTTGTTTCAGGTGACCTGATTACTGGTTTAAGAAATGATATTGAAACAACAAAAGCAGAGTTGAGTGATGCTCAACAGAAACTTGTTACCTTGTCCGAGGAAAACAAAAACCTCTTGGCCAGACTTGATACCACTCAGAAGACTTTGGAACATGTGGAAAATGCCAAGAGAATGTAAGTTCAACCATGCTCAAACATCAATCAACTGATGTTGACTGAACTGTCCACACTACTGCCTCAACAACATTTATTCACCTTGTTGTTCTATAATGGAGCAGTTGCAGTTGGGTAGAAATTATGAATAAAAGGTTGATTCCTATGTAAAAATTTGTGAAGAATCCAAATCGGAAGTCAAAACTCCAAAAAAGTAACTTTAAAAGGTTGATAATTCAATTTTCATTTGCTAATCTTATGAAAAAGTTCGAAGAGTAGTGACATCAGATTTCAAGAAATGATGTGCAGAAACACATCACACAAATACATTAATGTTTTGCCTGCGCTGGGGACAGTTGATGTGACGTCATTGCCTACAGGAGCATATGCTCCTTTACAGCTGTAATGTCAGATTTCAAGATTTACCGATATTTTTTAAACGGATTTATCTCAGGCTCTAGAAGTCGTAGAAGAAAAAGAAAATTTCCCTAGTTCCTCATTTTTTCAGCTCTGTGACTTTGAAACATCACCCAAGTAAGCACAACTGTTCTATTGGTTGACTATGTTTGAGAAGAGAGGGGCAATGCTGTCTCCAGTAAACGATCCAGTCTGGATCTTAGCTCGGTAAGAAAAGTAGATTTAGCTATAGAAATAAGTACAGAAGAATGAAAAAAGTAAAAATATAAGTGTTTCATTGCTGCGTTTACATATTTCGTTACAAGGAAACAAATACGTTAGACTCTTGTGGTCTGTGTCGTAGCTTGTCCATCATGTTATATGTCTCCCATCAGATAGGTGATACTAATAAGTAACACAAGACACACTACTTCCCACATATGTGCTCTGTCAGCACAAGTGAACACCAGAAAGTAACCCATTGAAACCAAAAAAGTACGAATACATTTTTACTTTCTATTTTTTTTTTCAACTATGGGAATCGAACACAGTACCTTTTGCATGGCAAGCAAGCGTGTTACCACTGAGCTCCCCTTAATTATGGAAGAGAGGGGCAATGCTGTCTCCAGTAAACGATCCAGTCTGGATCTTAGCTCGGTAAGAAAAGTAGATTTAGCTATAGAAATAAGTATAGAAGAAGGAAAAAAGTAAAAATATGAGTGTTTCATTGCTGCGTTTACATATTTCGTTACAAGGAAACAAATACGCCAGACTCTTGTGGTCTGTATCGTAGCTTGTCCATCATGTTATATGTCTCCCATCAGATAGGTGATACTGGTAAGTGACACAAGACACACTACTTCCCACATAGGTGCTCTGTCAGCACAAGTGAACACCAGAAAGTAACCCATTGAAACCAAAAAAGTACGAATACATTTTTTCTTCCAACTATGGAAATCGAACACAGTACCTTTTGAATGGCAAGCAAGCGTGTTAGCACTGAGCTCCCCTTAATTGTTAACCATATTGTTTCAGTTGGTTGAGAACAGACTGCTTACATTCTCCTGTATTGAAGAACTTCAGCAGAGAAATCTGGAACTTCTGGAAACGGTGAGAATCCTGGAAGCTGAACTCAACCAGAAATCTGCCTCACTTGATGAAATGAAAATACAACAGGTGCAAACTGTAAGTATGATTCAAAAAAAAAAAAAAAAAAATCTGGTGTGAACATCACACGACTTTTCTTATCCTATTGAATGGTGCTTATTTGAGTGTTCTTTTACAATATCTAACCGTTTTGTCGTTATAGCTGAAAACCGCCAAATATCAGTTAAAATAATGGACTGCCAACTGAGATTCTGGACATTATTCAAACATAAGTCCGAGGACATAAACTGTAGGTACTGAGTATAACACTGTTAATTATAATTTTCAGGTGGAACTTGACAAGAGAAATGCTGACACCATTGAACTCCGCAAGGAATCAAACAAGACTTTCCTCGAGCTACAAAACAAGCTGGAGCTACGCAGTACTCAGCTGAGTGCTGTACAAGAGAAATATGATAGACTGGAACAGGTATTCAAGGAAGTTGAGAAGGAATCAAATGAGCTCCGAGATAAACTAACGGGACAAGCACAAGATGAAATTGACTATCGTGTACATCTTGAAGCACAACTCAATGCTCAGAAAGCATTCGTACAGGCTCACAAGGGTAAGTTAAGAGGCAGAGAGTGCCTTGTTTCCCCCCCCCTCTTTTTGTCACATATTACAAATTCTCAAATTTTTCCATACCTATAATGGAAGTTCCATTTTTCATAGGTACATTAGTTACCAAGCCTTTAATTATTTATCAGTGTATTCAAGCACTCCCCTAGTAAACAACAGAGTGTTTGATTAATTCCAACCAAAGTATTCAACTTTGTCCTCAATATAATTTGAGAAATTGACCATAACAATAGTAATAGCCTACCTTCTTCTAAAGAAAATTGACCTTTTAGTCCTGTTAGAGTACTGTTGATATTTTAATTCCTAACCAATCCTAATTGAGATTCCAAATGGTATTTTCACAGAGGCCCTGGATGCTACCAAGAGCAAATGTATTGACATGGAGACTACTATTGTTGAACTGAAGACCAGTCTGGATGCTCAGAACAGCAAGCAAGTCGCTCTGGAAGCAGAGAATAAAAGAGACTGTTCTTTGGGATGTAAATCAGTTTTCATAATCGAAAAATCTAAATCCCTGAAAAAGGTTCACCAAAATGTGTTTACTTATCTATAGGTATATTGGTAATGTATTAAGTAATACAGTTGATGTTGTAATTATGTTTCAGGATGTTGAAAAGATTCAAGCAGAGTCTAAAGCGTCCATTGCCAAGTTAGAATCTCGCGTGACAGAACTTCTCTCTAGCGAGTCTAAATTACGTCAGGAGCTACGTACCACTGAGTCTGAGGCTAATGAACTCAAGATTAAACTACGCAAGTTAGTCACTGAGAATGAATACAAGGAGGAGATGTTGACAACACTGCGCCACAATGCTGAACTAACATCCGGGCAACTGGCAACCCTGGAGAAGACAAGTCAATCCTATAGGGAGAGTTTGATTAAGAATGAAACCGTTGTGTCAAGCAGAGAATGAAGAACTCAAGAGAGAACTACAAGCCAGAGTAGATCATTTCAATGAACAGATGAAAGCGGCCGATGAAATGCTGTTCGCTACCAAGACAGGTGAGTTATCCTGGTAAACTGGAGACTAATCAAGTTAGCTTGCTTGGACCTGCTTTCTAAGTGGTAGGTTGCAGGTTCGATTCCCGCCCCAGGCAAACTTTATCCTAAACACACAAGGTTCATTCTCAAAACAGCTAGCTTTCTCCTATCCTCTCTTGCTTTCGGGACGAAAAGACCTCCGTTGTTTAAAATTCCCTCTATCAAACCTCTTTTTTTTACTTTGGGGGAAAACAGTTTTCTTTAAGTAAGCTGGATTTCGACAAAGTCTGAGATGCAAGCCATTTGTTTCCACAGACTATGTACGTAGTAACTTTAGTTGATTTGTGATGGCTCTAAAGGTATAATTGTCTCTATTCTCTTCCCACAGAAAACCTGGACAAGAGTCTGGAAACTCTCTCCCCGTATGCAATGGAAGTCAGCAGACGTCTCCGCAAAGGTCTCACCTATACAGATATTGTCAAGCTGTATGCAGACGCAATCTATTTTATCAGTTTCAACACGTATACCTAGTGTCTAGCCATCTGGAGGCAAAATCTACTGACACGTGTTTGGTGTTACATATAGGACTTGTAAATAAATAATTTATGTAGGTATTCATGTCATCTGATAGTTTCATCTGTCCATACACTGTAGGTTTTGAGTCAGCTACATATGTGTGATGCATTAATTTAGGGTGTATCATGCCCATGGTCAAGTAAGTAAATTGTGGGATTTAGTTTCAAAATGACTTGAAAAAAGTCTTGGAAAACCCTATGTATGATTTTTTTAGGAAATAACACCCATATACCTAAATACTTACTGTCTATGCTTGGAACTCTTTGAATGTTTTCTTGAAGATGAGTGTGATTTTTTCCTTGACTGGTGACTACTTGATGACCTGGATGTTTTATCCTCTCTTGATTTCCGTTCCTCATGTCTTCTATATTCTTCACGTTTTCTACTAGACTCTTCATCATACCTTGACAATGCATCATGCCTTTTATGTGATGAGGAAGATTCACTATATTTACTCCACTCATCTCGGTGGTACCGATCATAACTAGAATGATGATCTTGTGAGCTTGACTTGCTCTCCTTGTGTTTTGAACTGTGATCTGAAGATCTGGAATAAGGAGATGAAATTGTTAATATACCTATCAATTGGTTAATTTAATGCTTTTTTTTCAAATAAAAAGTGGTACTAAAGCAGAAGTCATGTCCGTGGAATATTGCTACCAAAGGAACTGGCACAAACAAGCAGTGACCCTGGTTATTATAGGGTTAGGTTAAACGCAAGAAGGAGTTTTCACAATTAGAGCAGTGATTAGTGTTATTATAGGGTTAGGTTATATACAAAAAGGAGCTTTTCTTTTCCACGGACGTGACTTCTGCATAAAGCAACAGATTATACAACCCCAGGTAAGGACTTTATGAAAAAATTACCTGTAGGAATTACAATTAGAGCAGTGATTAGTGTTATTATAGGGTTAGGTTAAATACAAAAAGGAGCTTTTCTTTTCCACGGACGTGACTTCTGCATAAAGCAACAGATTTTACAACCCCAGGTAAGGACTTTATTAAAGAATTACCTGTAGGAATGCTCACTTCTACCCATTTCTGAGCTTTTGGACAAGGGACCTCTGAAGTGGAATGAGTTGAATCACACCATCACTATACTATTCCTGACAAATCTGCAAATTTTAAAAAAAATCTTAAAACCTCTCCGAACACTCTAAGCCTAACCGCCCCTAAAAGGTAATCCGGTTTTAAAATTCGACCCTAAATGGGAAATATTATGTCTCTTCTCGCCCATCTGATGAGAGGCATACTACGGGATGGGCATGCTACAACACAGGCCACAAGCGTCTAATGTAGCAGTTGTTCCATTGCTACGAAATAAAAACGGCGGTGGAACAGAAAAGTAAAATGTTCCTGAAAAGTATTTACATATACTTATAGGAACACGATGAGATATATGAAGAAACTAAATAAACCTTATTATTATTAACACTCATCTTTAAAAAAAAAAAAAATGGGCTGAACTGAGCTCCGTACTCAACTTTATACACTAAAAGCACACTCTGAGGCTTAGATATAGAGGCAAACAGCTCTAATAAATGGTTTACGCTCATACGAATCTACCAGTCATTTATCTAATGAGCGAATATGCCCAATTTCTTTGGGAAACATAAACATTGGTTCGAATCCCAGCAGTGAAAAAAAAGGAAAAAATAGTAGAGGAAGGTCCTTCATGAAATCAAATTAAAATTACATACTTAATTAATACCGACCGTGTTGGTTTTCCAATGAAATTCACGAGTTTCATCACTTTATCTGCTCGTTTCAGCTATGTCTATTTCTGAAGAAGGAGGCTGAGGATCGCGGTATTCCAGTACCAATCACTGAAGAGAGGGAGAAGACAACACTGGAAGCAGAGATGAATAACTTCAAGGCAACCTTAACACAGCGCGAGGAGAGAATGAAGGAAGTGTTGAAGAAATGCAAACAGAAGATGGCAACCCAGGTGTTGGAGATCAAGTCAACGAGAAAACACTGGAGAAACATGCTGAACTTGTGAAGAAAATAGAAATGATGGAAGTGATGAGTGATAGTAATAGAATATTAAGAGAAGATAGAGATAAACTACAAGCACAACTTGATGCTGTCATCAAGGAGAAAGAAACAAAGTGATGAGTGATAGTAATAGAATATTAAGAGAAGATAGAGATAAACTACAAGCACAACTTGATGCTGTCATCAAGGAGAAAGAAACGTTTGATGCCAAGACTGTAGATCCTCTGAAAGCAAAGATCAGTCAACTTGTACAAGATCTAGAAATGAGAAGTCAACAAGTAGAACATTTGAAGAAACAATCGAAGTCAACGAGAAAACACTGGAGAAACATGCTGAACTTGTGAAGAAAATAGAAATGATGGAAGTGATGAGTGATAGTAATAGAATATTGAGAGAAGATAGAGATAAACTACAAGCACAACTTGATGCCGTCATCAAGGAGAAAGAAACATTCGATGCCAAGACTGTAGATCCTCTGAAAGCAAAGATCAGTCAACTTGTACAAGATCTAGAAATGAGAAGTCAACAAGTAGAACATTTGAAGAAACAATCCGAGATGTGGAATGGATTAACTCAAGGAGGTGGCTCCGAAGTAAGTTGGAAACTCCCTTCATACATCTAGAAACCAAACTACTTATCCAGCCTAGTTAGCTTGGAGGGTAAAAGCCCAATCTGAGACTTAGGTGGTAGGGGCAAACAGTATATATAAAAATATATAAAAATTAAAAGATCAGAGCTCATTTGTGTGAGAAAATGTGAAAAAAATCCTCCCAAAACCAGTTTTTTTTTGCTTTATGGTTCTCTGGACGAAATTTGCACCACCATTTTCGTGTTCTTGGTAAAAAGACCTTTAATTTGATATATAGGTCGACTAGGTTTGGATAAGTCCTTCTATGGGGACAGAATGACAGAGTGACAGACGAGACCGAAGCGAATACAATAGTCCGTCCCTTATACCTTTTTATTACTATTGTACCTAATAATAAAGGAAGGACGGACTAAAAGTGGGTTAAGCTTATACTTACGAATCTTGGAGGGTAACGCGTCTGCCTTGTAAGCGCTAGGTCGTGGATTCGATTCCCGCCCGGATCGGATTTTATCCTCAACAGATAATGATAATGTTCCTTCTCGGAACAGCTGGCTTTCTTCTATCCTGTCTTCCTTCTCTCTTCATTTTCGGGGCGATTTGACCTTCTCAGTTACAGTTCCCTCTATCCAACCTCTTAAAAAAAATCTCTAGTCCTTTTTCTCTCTCCACTATCAAGCTGACAAAAACCGGTTGAATGGAAGAGCTCACTAAGTGAGAAGCATTGGATGAACTGAGTACACAATGTAACCAGAGTCTCAATGAAATAGAAAACTCCTCTAGCTTCTCTGAAGATACATTACGTGGTAATGAGAATGTTATCAGTGTGATCAAACATCTTAGACAACAAACATCCCTAGCACGTATAGACAAACAGAATATAGAATGTGAGAACCGCGTGCTTAAGAGTGATCTGGAGATGTTGAAGAGAAAACTAAATGAAAGCAACGAGCTACTCAATGCAGAGAGAAACAAAAATAAAGTCAACGAGAAAACACTGGAGAAACATGCTGAACTTGTGAAGAAAATAGAAATGATGGAAGTGATGAGTGATAGTAATAGAATATTAAGAGAAGATAGAGATAAACTACAAGCACAACTTGATGCTGTCATCAAGGAGAAAGAAACATTTGATGCCAAGACTGTAGATCCTCTGAAAGCAAAGATCAGTCAACTTGTACAAGATCTAGAAATGAGAAGTCAACAAGTAGAACATTTGAAGAAACAATCGGAGATGTGGAAGAAGAGATCAGATGAGTTGGTAGAGAAAGCAAACAAATCTAATCCAGAAGATATTAAACGTCTGAATCTAGAGAAAGATACTTTAGCAAAACAACTGATGAGTGAACGGGAGTCCTACCGTGCTAATCTGGAAGAATTGAAAACATTACGCGCTGACAATAGCAACCAGAGAGAACAACTAAACCAACTTACCAAACAGGTTGAAGAACTGAAACATACCAAGGAAGAACTAACCAAAGTCAAGGCTGAACTAGACACAAGCAAGACAGAACTATCTCAACTAACCACGGTCAAAACAGAACTAGAAACAGTGAAAACAGAACTAGCGAACCTTACTACACAACTAGACACTGTGAATAAGGATGTGGTGAATAAGAGTACGCTCATAGAGAACTTGAAGAAGATAGCAAGACGCTACAAGACACAATATGAAGAGACAACCAAACAGCTGGAAGAGAAAGATAAAGCCAAGACAAGCAAGGAAGAAGAGGACAAAGCCCGCAATGAAAGTCACGAGGCATTGATCAGAGATAAAGACGAACTGATAGCCAAGTATGAGAGTGAGAAGACAACACTGGAAGCAGAGATGAATAACTTCAAGGCAACCTTAACACAGCGCGAGGAGAGAATGAAGGAAGTGTTGAAGAAATGTAAACAGAAGATGGCAACCCAGGTGTTGGAGATTAATCAACTGAAGAAGATGACAAACCTCGGGGGTGCTGGACCATCCACTGCACCTAGTCCAGACTATGGGGAAATGGAGAGAACCATAGCAGAACTGAGAGAGGAGAGAGATAAGCTGACCAGGGACTATGAAGCTATGCAACAGAAGAATACATTACTATCCAGACATCTCAGTGTACAGAGCACCAGTAGCTCAGAGTCATTAGGTAATTATCAGACATCATTCAATATCCTCAAAACAATTCAATCAAATACAAATAAATAAAAAAAGCTTGCATTTATTTCAATTTATTGAAAGCAAATACAACTCTCTCAGCTAGACAAGACTGGTGTTAGGTTACAAGAACCATAGCAGAACTGAGAGAGGAGAGAGATAAGCTGACCAGGGACTATGAAGCTATGCAACAGAAGAATACATTACTATCCAGACACCTCAGTGTACAGAGCACCAGTAGCTCAGAGTCATTAGGTAAGTATCAGACATCATTCAATATCCACAAAACAATTCAATCAAATACAAATAAATAAAAAAAGCTTGCATTTATTGCAATTTATTGAAAGCAAATACAACTCTCTCAGCTAGACAAGACTGGTGTTAGGTTACAACTTACAACCAATGAAAATGTCTCTTATTAACACAACCCGTTCTATGTGTATTACAGGAGCCAAACCCACCCAGGAGCCCCCGACCGCTAACATCAAGCCCATGTCGGGCGCCGTCACACCGTGGCGGGAAACTCCATTCGCTTCTATTCGGCCAATGGTATCAGAACCCCGCACGGTCGTAGTGCCTCCTACCGCTCTCATTAATCTGGAACCCTCATCCTCTCATCTTGACTACATGCCGGCTAGCACTAGCACCGTTTTATGCGTTACAGGAGCCAAACCCACCCAGGAGCCCCCGACAGCCAACATCAAGCCCATGTCAGGCGCCGTCACACCGTGGCGGGAAACTCCATTCGCTTCTATTCGGCCCATGGTATCAGAACCCCGCACGGTCGTGGTCCCCCCTACCGCTCTCATTAATCTGGAACCCTCATCCTCTCATCTGGACTACATGCCGGCTAGCACTAGCGGTACTGTGAGACAGGCTACCATACTGCCTAACACGATGCAACAGACAGCGCAGGTACAGACAGTGGCACAGGCAATGCAACAGCCACGAGCCTCGGGGGAGAGTCCGGCCGAGTCCACGCAACATGAAGAGGTGAGTAGAGGTGTTTCTTTCTTTAGTGGTAGCCTGCGGTACCGACCTATGTTTCTGTTTCTCTTGGAGTTTTTTCTTGTGAAACTAGGAAATTATTTATCCTGCCCTTATAGGACTAAAAAGGTCCTTTAATCTAGCAGTAATTGTTGAAAATTTAATTTATGGTCCAATTCTCTAACAATTCTGGAATGATGTTCGACGAGGTTTTTTATTTATAAAAAAGTCACCATATTGTCGAAATTTGGTACCTCGGCTGGGAAATTTGGTACCTCGACTCACGCCCTCCTATTTAACTGGCTAACTTCTTCAAGTTTTATGTAATTTTTCACCTCATAAGATGTTGTTCTGTTCTAGGCTGAATCACCCGAGATGGATCAACAGCAGAGCAGCAGCACAAGTAGTGGATCAGCAGGAGCCCAGGCAGCGTCTATTGTAGCCCTGGTGCTGCCTCAAGAGAGACAAGATAGTCAACAGTCCAGTCAGCAGATAGTCACTGGGTCTCAGGCCAGTCAGCTTGTCACTGGTAAGTATTCACCGCTAGAACTCGAGTAACAGTAGAAGTACAAACTGATGAGAGTACAGTACAATACACGGTCAAGGTAAGTGACTCACAGTCCAGAGGTCCTGGGTTCAGTAAAAGAGACTGTTCTTTGGGATGTAAATCAGTTTTCATAATCGAAAAATCTAAATCCCTGAAAAAGGTTCACCAAAATGTGTTTACTCATCTATAGGTATATTGGTAATGTATTAATACAGTTGATGTTGTAATTATGTTTCAGGATGTTGAAAAGCTTCAAGCAGAGTCTAAAGCGTCCATTGCCAAGTTAGAATCTCGCGTGACAGAACTTCTCTCTAGCGAGTCTAAACTACGTCAGGAGCTACGTACCACTGAGTCTGAGGCTAATGAACTCAAGATTAAACTTCGCAAGTTAGTCACTGAGAATGAATACAAGGAGGAGATGTTGACAACACTGCGCCACAATGCTGAACTAACATCCGGGCAACTGGCAACCCTGGAGAAGACAAGTCAATCCTATAGGGAGAGTTTGATTAAGAATGAAACCGTTGTGTCTGCATTGCATGAACAATTGAAAACAGTAAGCAAGCAACTCGCCACAGCTGAGATACAAAGTGATCAATATAGACGAGAGGTAGAACATCTTAACGAGAAACTACGAGACATGACGAGCTCACGCGAAGTGTTAACACGAGAGAAGAACATGCATGCTCAGCTCATGAGTCATATTGAAGCCATCAAGACACAGATGCAACTCTCAGAGTCTATGGGGAAAGCCAAACTAGAATCTAAACTAGAAGACGCACTCAAAGAAGTAAATGGACTACGACACAAACTAACAGAAGAACAAAACATGCATGTGAGTAAGGTGGAAATGTTGAATAAGAACCTAGACACACTGAAGACACGTGTGGAAGAAGAAACAGAAGCCAAGACCATGGCCAGACAAGAACTAGAGAAGATACGAGAAGTAGTGAAAGTAATGGAGAAAGAAATGGCAGAGTTGAGAATAGAACTAGACAATGCCAAGACAATGAGTGTGAGCTCTGGAGAGAAAGATAAGCAAGTCGATCAACTCAAATATGAAATGATGAAGATACAAGCAGAACTCAAGGAGAGTCAAAACCTCGTGGCAGTCACGAAACAGAATGAGAAATCCATACAGGAGATCTGTGCTACATTTGAGAAACATAACAGAGACCTGAGTGCACAACTAAGAACAGCAGAGGCGACACACTTTCCCAGGTGAATGATAACTGCAGTAACACAGTGACCACATCTCGCACCAATATCAAACGAGTACGCACCATGTCTGACGTAACGGATAGCTTAGTAACGGCAGAGACTACAGAGGAAGATGAAGACGGTGTCAATGTTAAACGCCGTCGTGTACTAGAGGTAAAATTACCGTCTCTTTCATATGTAGAAGGAACTGTAACAACCGAGGTGAAATTACCGTCTCTTTTATCCAGGCGAGTAACAGTGTTCTTTTGACAGAGGGAACTGTGAAGACATAGGTGTTATCGTCCCGAAATCTGAGAAAAGGATGACAGGATAGGAGAAAGCTTGCAGTTTCGAGATGAAATCTTATGTGTTTAGGACAAAGGTCGTACCGGGCGGGAATCGAACCTGCAACCTAGCGCTTACTTTCCAAGCTATGGTCGTTGAGTAAGAAGTGGAACACGGGTTTGAACTTAATAATAGAACGATTACTCGTACATTAAGGTACAAATTATGAATAAAAAGTCGATTCTAACATAAAAAGTTGTGAAGAATCAAAATCTGTTCCAAAAGTGTGTCAAAACTCCGAAACTGTGTCTTTAAAAAGTTTCTTTTTTTTCTCGTTCGAATGAAAAGGCTCAAGGATTTGTGTTAGGTTATAAAAAAATGCCCAGTACCGTATCTGAAATCTTCTTTTGGATCTCTCGTAGTAATATCTTGTTGTTGATTTGATCGCAGGTGGAATATCAAGTGCCCACCTCATCTCAACGAGATCAGGAAGATGAAATCGTAGTGGCGGATTCCGAGGACGAGGAAGATGGGGTAGAGGGAGGAGAAGGAGAAGAAGAGGAAGAGGGAGAACAAGAGGAAGAGGAGGAGGTGGAGGAAATGGAGGAGGGGGGAGAAGAGGGAGATGGATTTGAAGAGGCCAGACATGTGTATGAACATGAACCAGGTGAGTTTCATGGCTGCAGGTTGCTGGATCGAGTCCAAGTCAAGTCATGAAATTTATCGATTCGTTTTAAGTGGGGGGGGGGGGGGGGAATATATGTGCTACGCTTGCGTGGGGATGCTAACGTGACGTCAAAATAAAAAAATAATAATAATGAATAAAAAAGAAAATTAAGCACCTACCGATATTTTTCAAATGTCGGCCTTTAGAAGACGCAGAAGAGAGAGAGAGAGAGAAATTAAAATAGCTCTCAATTGGCCCTCACGAGGCCGAATGCACTCCGAACTCTCCAAACTCAGAGCCGAAAAAACTTCAACCCCCTCAGGAATCGAACCCGGGACCTCCAGCGTGAAAGCCTAGTGTGATACCCACTAGGCCACAGGAGGCTTCTAAGCCTCAACTCCATACACAAGCCTTAACTCCAAACTCTGAGGCTTAGGTGTAGGGGCAAACAGCCCCCCAAAAGATTGGTTAAGCTTGTTCGAATCTACGAAGCCAGAAAAATGACATATAATAGTCAATTTCAAGCACTAGATAACAATCTACGAAGCCTTGGGAGGGCAATGGAGCAGTTGCAATTGGGAAAATAAAGAACTAACCAAAGTCAAGGCTGAACTAGACACAAGCAAGACAGAACTATCTCAACTAACCACGGTCAAAACAGAACTAGAAACAGTAAAAACAGAACTAGCGAACGTTACTACACAACTAGACACTGTGAATAAGGATGTGGTGAATAAGAGTACGCTAATAGAGAACTTGAAGAAGATAGCAAGACGCTACAAGACACAATATGAAGAGACAACCAAGCAGTTGGAAGAGAAAGATAAAGCCAAGACAAGCAAGGAAGAGCGTCAAAATGCGCAGAAACGCTTGCGCACAAACAAACGAAGCGGAAGTCATGAATTATGACGTCATCGCCTACGGGAGCGTATGCCGTTGCCGTGACGTCAAACTTCATGATTTACCGGTATTTTTTAAATCGATTTATCTCGGTATCTAGAAGTCGTGGAGGAAAAAGAGTTCGTTGGTCCTCATTTTTCCTGCTCTATGACTTTGAAACATCACCCAAGTAAGCGCAACTGATCTATTGAGTAAAAACAAGGAATTCTATTCGCCATAGGTATATAACTCTTTTGTATTGTAATTGTAATCTATTTTTTGTAAATGCAGTTTCTTTGTGTTATTATGTCACAACTTTGGTGCTCACGGCAGCATTGTAGGATTTTCCCAATATCTCAATAATCCTAAAATCCAATGTTTATACCTACCATGCTGGGGCACCATATAACTCTTTTGTCAGAGGCCCAAGTAACCGGTTTGTCTTGGTTTTCAGACGGCGGATGTCACAACTTTGGTGCTCACTGCAGCATTGTAGGATTTTCCCAATATCTCAATAATCCTAAAATCCAATGTTTATACCTACCATGCTGGCACCATATAACTCTTTTGTCAGAGGCCTAAGTAACCGGTTTGTCTTGGTTTTTTCAGACGGCGGGGATTACGATGAACAAAGCACTCAACCAAACTCAGCCGAACCTTCTTCATCTCAACCTCCCTCCTATGAGGATGCTGGGGACGGTATAGTACCATCTACTCCTACCCTGTTTATACCACGCCGTACTGATGCCGTGTCTTCACCTCATGTACCCTCAGGTAAGATAGGACATGAAGACTCAATCAGTGTCTTCACCTCATGTACCCTCAGGTAAGATAGAATCAATTTGAGTTCAAACTGAAATACAATAAATAGACTTGTGAGCTCTCATCTTATCGCCGAGACGGGTAGGCTATAGCATATCTCTAGTAGCGCTGTCAAACTTTGACTGCTCCTTATTACACCGCGTGCTAGAAACTTGGGCTTGGCTTATGTTGGATAGAACATCACATAGACTTTATAGAGCATCGAGCAGGTAGAGGGAAGCGATGCATACAAATGGGACAAAAATCTCTATGTTCTTGGGACCCCTTCTGAGTTCACCGGGTATCCTCATGGTACACGGGGAATGACTCGTTGAGTTCACCGGCTACCTCATGGTAGCCAAAGTGCTAAGGTAGATTAGTGGTATTCTTTCAAGAAAAACAAGTCAAGTACCTAATACCTAAGCAGAAGAAAAGGATAAAAAAAGAGGAAGAAAAAAAAAGAAAGGAAAATAGAAGAAGAAGAAGAAGAAGAAGAAGAACAAAAAAAAAGACATAAAAAAAGAAAGAAAAAAAAAAGTAAATAATGGAGACAAAATATAAAGAAATACAGAGTGCCTCAAGAGAGACAAGATAGTCAACAGTCCAGTCAGCAGATAGTCACTGGGTCTCAGGCCAGTCAGCTTGTCACTGGTAAGTTTACGCGTACAACAAGAAACTCTCTTATGGCCTGGTCCACAAAGTGTTGAAACTCCGTTGAAGCTCTTGGATTAAGCAATCTGGTTGATTTTTTTTTTCTTTTTTAATCAACTAATCTAATTGATTAATTCAAAAGTTTGAACTTAAACGGAGTTCAACCCTATGTCAGACCTACGCGGTACCCCAAAACAGCTATTGGATTTTCCATACAACCCAATAGTTAGAATGGACCTTCACAAAGTTACTGAGTCTTCAATCAAGTACCCCAAAATAACGTCACACTTACGTGGTCTATTATTTCTAATGTGCCTCAAGAGAGACAAGATAGTCAACAGTCCAGTCAGCAGATAGTCACTGGGTCTCAGGCCAGTCAGCTTGTCACTGGTAAGTTTACACATAAAACAAGAAACTCTCTTATCGCCTGGTCCACAAAGTGTTGAAACTCCGTTGAAGCTCTTGGAATAAGCAATCTGGTTGATTTTTTTTTTTTTCTTTTTTAATCAACTAATCTAATTGATTAATTCAAAAGTTAAACTTAAACGGAGTTTAACCCTATGTCAGACCTACGCGGTCCCCAAAACAGCTATTGGATTTTCAATACAACCCAATTGTTAGAATGGACCTTCACAAAGTTACCGAGTCTTCAATCAAGTACCCCAAAATAACGTCACACTTACGTGGTCTATTATTTCTAATTTCTGTTTCTTCCTTGTAAATACTCATGTGTTTTTCTTTATTTTGCTAATTTTCATTTCTTTTTACTTGATGCTGAATTACAGGGTCCCAGTCTCAGACCCAAGTAGTGACCGGGTCCAGCGTGCAGACTCAACAGTTGGTCACTGGATCTGGAAACGCGAATCAACAGTTGAGCAGCAGCTCGCAGAATAATCAGCAGATGGTGACCGGGTCTAATCAGCAGGATGAGGCAGTGGCAGGACCCAGTCAGCAATATAGACAGGAGGTGCCCAGTACTAGTACCAGTCAGCAGGTTAGTGGAATTACGATTTTTCCTTTAGATTTTGGTATCTATACTTTTCACCATAACTCTCGAACGGTTTAACCGATTTTGATGAAATGTGGTTTAAATATTCAACACAAAGGAAATGTTCTCTTCGGGTCCGATACATACTTACAAAAGAAAAATTTTCATTAAGAGTCGAGGGCGAGCCTTTAGCCTGCTCTATACGGTATACCCCTCCTTTTCTAGCGATTCTTCCCTTCTTTATCTTTCCTGTTACAAGGTCTGAATGGCATATAATTTTATTATTACTTCATATTTTTTTTCTTCCCTTTTTTCATTTTTCTTTACTTCATCATTACTTTACATCATTACTTCATTTACTTTTTTTTTTTTTCGTTTCGGCCTCCACGGAATTCTATGGTTTCTGCTTTCTCTTGTGCCAGTATATCTTCATCCTTGAAGAATGGTCGGCCTTTCTCTCCTCAGACCATGTATTGTTTTTTTATTAGTAAAATAAATAAAATATATATAAATATAAAATAATACTGCTACATTTTATCAGTTTACACAACAACGTTTTTTTAAAAAATAAATAAGTTAAATATTGTAAGAGGAAGAAAAAAAATATAGTTAAATTCTTATTAAGATTTTTTTTTCTCTTTTTCATTAAAAATCTCTTGAAATGGAAATTGTAACAGTAAATCCCGTAGGTATAGAAATTGTAACAATAAATATTGCAACTCAATATTGCGAGGTATCGCTTTCTAAAATAGAAAGCATTAAATCTTTCAAAGGAGGTATTTTATGTTTTATGAAATATCGAGCTTGAACATTGGTTTCTTTTAGCGTTTTCTAAAACAACAACCATATCGCTTTCTAAAATAGAAAGCATTAAATCTTTCAAAGGAGGTATTTTATGTTTTATGAAATATCGAGCTTGAACATTGGTTTCTTTTTGCGTTTTCTAAAACAACAACCAGATTTTCGATTTAATATTTCCCTCATACCGATTCATCGAACCAGCAATCTTCAGATTAGAAAGCCATGCTTTCCACCTTCACTGTTACAACCAATATTGAGATACAAAACAAAGAAACGTTAATAATATATTGCAAATCCGAAAAACAGAAAAAAAAATGAATAACATGGAATAAAAGGAGTCAAAATACTGAAAACACAATGATGAATATAAAATTAAGTACTAATAATACCTATGATGTCCTAAACACGCAATGTTACGGTCCCTACATACAGAACAGTCCAAGTACACTCGAGTGAAAGTTAATATGAGACAGTTTGGACCTAGGGGCCTTTACTCTTGACATCCCCCCCCCCCCTAGAAATATCAAGTTGTATGTTCCTATTGGAATTTTCCCTCTTCTGGAGCTTGTTTTGAACATACTGTCTAGTTTTCCAAAATTTCAGCTAGGTATTGGAAAAGTGCCAATTTTTAAATAGTCAATCCGTCTCGAAATTTTCCACGTGAGTGTACATTTCATACAGGATCAAATTCACTATTTCTGTTCATTTACTATTCCCTATAATGACATCTAATACCTGCCTACTCCAGAAAGAAACAATAGTTCAATTAACATTTATAGAATAACGGAAGAAATTTATGGAATAGAGGAAAATGATAAGCCACTTGAAGGCTTTTTGTACTGAAGAAGGAAATGCAGAAATGTGTATTCTACGTTCACAAATCAGCATTATTCAACATGGATTGGTGTGAAACACCATTATTTTAAGGAAGTCAGCTTTTTTTCAAGAGGTTTGATAGAGGGAGCTATAAACTACTAAGGTCTCATCATCCCGAAATCGAATACAAGGAATACAGGATAGGAGAAAGTCAGCTATTCCGAGTACAAATCTCATCTGTTTAAGATAAATTCCGCCCCTCTTCAATGAAGGATCAAATAAAGCCCCGAAAACGAAAAAAAAAAATGCATTTTTCTGCACACGAAGAGTAAAAAGTCCTTCGTAGAATAGGTGTCGAGATTTTTTTCTCCAATCAATATAATAAAAATTTGCTAAATAAACAAAGTAGAGTGAAGAGCAAAGAGCATAGATCTTTTTACTCTCAGTTTTATGAGGTTTGAAGTCGTTAATCCCCTCTACCTACTCGATTCTTAAGCTCTCTCTGCTCCTCAGTTTATTAAAAGTTAAGTCAACGATAGGGGGACAGGTAAGAAAAGGAACTAGTTAATATAGTCTAGTCTAAACACTGATGCTGCAATAGCCGAGTATTTTGTAAGAGGGTAAAAAGGCACTAAAACTGATGAAATCAAAGTTTTTAAGAAAAGTAATAAAATTCATTAATTAATAATAAAACTTTAAATTTTGTTAATAAGTTTCCATGCTTGTCAAAGATTTTTTTTTTTTTAACAACATCAACAAGAAGGAAAAATTCAAGATGTACTTCCCTACTTACGTTAGATATTAGGTAATAAATTAGTTAATAATACAAGAAAACACGTATTTTCCTTTCGAAATCTGAAATTATTTCCCATTTCTGAAGTTCAATTCCTAACCCTTGACTTGCCAGTTTTGAGAAGACGCCATCTTGGATTTCCAATGGTTTAGTACAGGCGTTACCACGCCACCTAGTGGTTGAACCAAATCCCTTTTCTTTTTAAAAGAGGGGAAATGAGCTTCAGAAGAGGGGAAATCGTCTGTTTCCGGAAGTAAAATACGCTTAAAGTTTATTGAAAGTTTCAAGATGCAATTCAACAACGAAATAACAAAATGGAAAAGTTACCAACAAGTATAAAAAAACCAATGAATGTTAGGAGTTAGGAGCTAAGGGCAGGGGTATTCATAACACAGGACAGAATAAAATACATAAATCTATGTAATATAAGAGATATAATATTAATTTCTCAATAAGAATCAACCTGATTTAAACAAATGGAGCTCGCAAATAAATTAACATTTTGTATGCCAAATATGAAAGAATAAATTATGTAGGTATTGATTTTTTTTCCAACTAGTGGGTACCTACCCCAATTTGGGCTATGGGCCCAATACTATGGGCCTGTACTATAATTTCATAAACTGTGAATTAAATTGAAACCCTGACCTCTACAGTACAAAACCAATGTGACATGCGTTAGGCTGCGGAAATTGCTTTATAACCTAGCAAAATATTGCTTGTGTTGGTCCCTCATGCTAAGTTCCGTATATATCACATTTCTAAACTACATCCTATGATTCTTATTGAATGAATGCAATACCTATCTCATTTGTAACATGTTTAACAAACTTGTGGAAAATACCATTGCTTGTGTTGGTCCCTCATGCTAAGTTCCTTATATATCACATTTCTAAACTACATCCTATGATTCTTATTGAATGAATGCAATACCCATCTCATTAGTAACATGTTTAACAAACTTAAGGAAAATACCATTTTAAAAAAGAAAAAGGTTTTAGTTTTTGAGTTCCGATAAAATAAACGCTTGGTAAAACAAACTATTATGAAATCTAAAGTACATAGTTCAACACAAGAAATGCTAGTTTCAAATATGAAGTAAATACATAACAACTTTTGAGTTATACTCATAACTCCTAAATGAGTAAGATTAACGATTGAGTACTTATCTATTTGAATAAGAAATGCTTAAGTCCCCAAAACTATTGAAATTTCGCGGAAGGAAGACAGGATAGGAGAAAGCCAGCCGTTCCGAGAACGAACATTATCCCATCAGGATAAAATCCGCCCCGGGCGGGAATAGAACTCGCGGCCTAGCGCTTACAAGGCAGACGCACTACCAACTAAGCTAACTAGGCTGGCAAGAATCAATTTGAGTTCAAACTGAAATACAATAAATAGACTTGTGACCTCTCATCTTATCGACGAGACGGGTAGGCTATAGCATATCTCTAGTAGCGCTGTCAAACTTATTACACCGCGTGCTAGAAGCTTGGGCTTGGCTTATGTCGGATAGAACATCACATAGATATAGAGCATCGAGCAGGTAGAGGGAAGCGATGCATACAAATGGAACAAAAATCTCTATGTTCTTGGTTCAACTCTGCTTTTAGCCTAACCTCTCTATGTTAACCGACGAGACGGGTAGGCTATAGCATATCTCTAGTAGCGCTGTCAAACTTATTACACCGCGTGCTAGAAACTTGGGCTTGGCTTATGTCGGATAGAACATCACATAGATATAGAGCATCGAGCAGGTAGAGGGAAGCAATGCATACAAATGGGACAAAAATCTCTATGTTCTTGGTTCAACTCTGCTTTTAGCCTTACCTCTCTATGTTCTATTTGTTCCAGGTCGTTTCACATTCACGTCAGACTCCAGTCCCGGTGGTACAGGAGGGGGTGCGGGAGGTAGTGATACCCCCAGTGGCGGCGGAGAGACTCTGGTAGACCTCACGCTGAGCAGTGTAGATGAGCCTGGTACTAGTCGCTCTGTACCGGAGCAAGTAGTCACCCTGGCCCCCTTTGATGAACCGAAATTTCGCGCAGAAATGAGTACTGAGTATGGAATAATTAGTGTCAAACAATTAATCGATATTGTAAAATATCAGAGTCAAAATCATTTAAAAAAAAAAACAACTGAAATAAACAAAAATGCTGTGTCGAAAAAATGCACACAAACAAAGTATTTAAAGTAAAATAAACAACCATTTTCTGACTTATTTGACAACAAGTTGTGTCTAAAATCCTTATTTAACCTTACGATGTATGTAGATTGTAGGTACGTCAGATTGAATACAAAATCACGAGACATGGTAAAAATATTGAAAAAAAAAAAAATCGAGTGACCGATTCATTCATTGAACGATTGAAACAAGTTATAAATTAGACAATTTTTTCAGCTGGGTTAGTCTGAGTTAGAAATAAAGGAACTTCTTCTCATTCCATTTTAGGCTCAGTTGTTCACTAAAGAATCAGTAGGTATTAAATCCACACTCAAATGGAACAATAGTAACATTGTTAGTAGATTTACTATCGCTTAAACATTTCTTCACCCTGACTTTCAGGTCTTGGGATGCCATATTTCATTAAGTACGTCAAATAACCAAGTAGGTAATTATGTCAAATAACCAAGTAGGTAATTATGTCAAATAATCATGTAGGTAATTATGTCAAATAACTAAAATAAATCCGATACAAAGTAATAACTAAAAAGTTTTCGTGTTTTAGAAAAATATCACTTCCTCATCAGCTTGTTGCTGATTGTTGGAATTAGTGGAGTTGTTGGAATTGCTAGTGGAACTCTTGCTGATTCGAAACTTCTCCGGTAGTTTAGGATAGGTATTGGTGCGACCTGCCTTGTTACCGCTTCCTTTCTCTATCACCTGCGAGGAAAAAGTCATTGACGATTATTGGTTAGGTTTACATGCATTATTATAAATAAATTACATATCTATAACGTTCATATTATCCACTATCCAACCAAAATATGTATAACGGTAAGAAATAAAAACTTAATAAAAACTCGGTGGTAGTGGTTAAGCAGGGTGGACTTCGGATCTAGAGGTTGGTGGTTCGAATCCAAGACAAGGCATGACATTTAGCGAGGCGTGTATCAAGTGGTGAAAGACACTTGTGCTTAGCACCATTAAAAGTATGCTTAGTACCATCGAAACAGTCATGTACATTAGTTCCCAATGGATCAGTGAAGATAAGCAACGTTGCACGTGGTTAGTATCCGGATGGCTGTCCATTTGGACAAATGCATGACTTTTCCGGCCCCACTTAGAGTCTGGGTGAGGTTAATGTGAGCAGGCTTGTCGCCGAATGAAGGGTAAAACCTGTCCCTAAAAAAACCTTGGGAGTTATACAGTTACATTAAACTTTAGAAAAAAAAGTGACTTCTTCAGTTCATGGGAATGTGGGGGAGGGGAAAAGACACCTTGTTTTAGACTGCTGGGGTAAAGGGACTTTTTAGTCTCATTCGAGGAGTATGAACAAGCTACATATATTCTATTCTACCTACCTCTATAGTCTGCATCATGGCGGGACTGCTCCCAGTCCTAGCATGAGAGGGAACACTGTGCTGTTCTGTCCCACCACTAGACCCGCCGGGACTATTCAGTCTCGTATAGCCCCCAGCCCGTCTCCTCTCCATGCTGTCTGCACCACTCACACTACTCGACAGTTTGAGAGGAAGCATCTGCACAACGCTAGAGGTAGGGGAAGTGAGAGAGGTGGGAGGGGAGGGGGAACTGCCGCCCCCCAGTTTAGTGGCGAGCTTCAGGGGGAGCTGCTGCTTGATGTTGGGAACCACTTTCTGAAATTGAATAAAATAGTTTGAATACAAGACAAGGGAATAGAATAGAAAAGTGGAGTTGAGAGCAAAGAGCATAGAGATTTTTACTCCCAGTTCTATGGACTTTAAATTTGACGCTTCTCTCTACCTGTGTCGATGTGCTATGTTTTCCGCTCCACCCGTGTTTTTAGATTTAGTCAAACTCTGTTCTCTTCTCCAGATCCTTTTCGATTTTAATTCGTGGTATTGAATTTTTGTATTAAACCAAAATCTCACCTTCTGTTGATTAGTGGCAGACACCAGGTTGAGTGGTAGAGTGACGGAGGAAGTGTTGTTGGGTACGTTGGTTCCTGTTCCCCCACTCGTGTTGATATTGGGAGCGAGGTGTTTTCTCCTCTGCTGATCAGGGGGGGAGGGTAGAGAGGGTGGGGTGGAAGGAGACATATCCCCGGTGGTGGTGAGGGGCATGTTGGGAGATATGAGGATACCCTGGGAGGTGAGAATCTCCAGACGACGGTACAGTTGTTCCCGCTGCTGAGCGATGTCGTTCTGTTCACATTTGACTTGTTCCTGATAAAAGTAAGATGATCAAGGATAATCAGATGTATAACTGGGACCGTATTTTATTTTATCTTGGAGTGCTTAAGCAAATAATAATAAAAAGCGAGGTACCTAAGTATAAGTATGAATCTTCTTCTCTTCTTTCAACATGCCCGAACCACCTTAATCTGCTCTCCTGTATTTTCTTTGAGATTTCAGTCACTTTGATTTTATTTCTTATCACTTCGTTCCTGATCCTGTCCAATCTCGTCACTCCACAACTCCATCTCAACATTCTCATCTCTGCCACCTCTAATCTGTGTTCATGTGCTTTCTTCATGGGCCAAGTCTCTGATCCATACATCATCGCTGGTCTGACTACCGTCTTATAGATTTTACTTTTCATTCTGAGGCTCATTCTTCGGTCACACAGTATACCAGACATTCTTTTCCAACTCATCCAAGCTACGTTCACCCGGTGTTCAATTTCACTGTCTAAATCTCCGCTTTTGCTCACCGTTCACACCTCTCCCTTGCGTATGGGGGGAGGGGGGGGGGGGGAGAGGCAGGGGAGGGGCGCCTGGGTTCCAGAGAGGCGGGAGGGGGGGAAGGAGGGGGAGACCTTTCAGTCCCTCGTCATCCTCATTCAACAGGTATCTGTCGTAAGTCGTGAGCTTAATTGTTTGTGATAGATCTACGAGCTCATATTACTATGAAATGAATGATTTAGTTAGGTGGTAGAGAATGTCTCTGATATATTGACCTCGTCTAGTAGGGACCTTTATTAATAAGGTTTTTATTTTTACTTGGAAATTTTTCTTTATCTTATCCCTGAAATGTAAATGTAATATTATTCTTGTAGTTCGTAGTAAGAATGTATAAATACCATGGCTTCATAATTATAATATTTTTTCTTACTTGTAAATCCGTGAGTTGTTTTCAATTTACTTCCTTTGATTTCCGCAGATTTCAATTTCAAATACCCATGTTGTGTACGAAGCAAAAAAAATCCGTCTTGCAGGTTGCTGATTCGAAACTTCTCCGGTAGTTTAGGATAGGTATTGGTGCGACCTGCCTTGTTACCGCTTCCTTTCTCTATCACCTGCGAGGAAAAAGTCATTGACGATTATTGGTTAGGTTTACATGCATTATTATAAATAAATTACATATCTATAACGTTCATATTATCCACTATCCAACCAAAATATGTATAACGGTAAGAAATAAAAACTTAATAAAAACTCGGTGGTAGTGGTTAAGCAGGGTGGACTTCGGATCTAGAGGTTGGTGGTTCGAATCCAAGACAAGGCATGACATTTAGCGAGGCGTGTATCAAGTGGTGAAAGACACTTGTGCTTAGCACCATTAAAAGTATGCTTAGTACCATCGAAACAGTCATGTACATTAGTTCCCAATGGATCAGTGAAGATAAGCAACGTTGCACGTGGTTAGTATCCGGATGGCTGTCCATTTGGACAAATGCATGACTTTTCCGGCCCCACTTAGAGTCTGGGTGAGGTTAATGTGAGCAGGCTTGTCGCCGAATGAAGGGTAAAACCTGTCCCTAAAAAAACCTTGGGAGTTATACAGTTACATTAAACTTTAGAAAAAAAAGTGACTTCTTCAGTTCATGGGAATGTGGGGGAGGGGAAAAGACACCTTGTTTTAGACTGCTGGGGTAAAGGGACTTTTTAGTCTCATTCGAGGAGTATGAACAAGCTACATATATTCTATTCTACCTACCTCTATAGTCTGCATCATGGCGGGACTGCTCCCAGTCCTAGCATGAGAGGGAACACTGTGCTGTTCTGTCCCACCACTAGACCCGCCGGGACTATTCAGTCTCGTATAGCCCCCAGCCCGTCTCCTCTCCATGCTGTCTGCACCACTCACACTACTCGACAGTTTGAGAGGAAGCATCTGCACAACGCTAGAGGTAGGGGAAGTGAGAGAGGTGGGAGGGGAGGGGGAACTGCCGCCCCCCAGTTTCAAATTTCTTGACCCCGCCGGGAATCGAACCCGGGTCTCCCGCGTGCAAGGCGAGTGCAGTGACCACTACGCCATGGGAGCTGACCTAGTAATTTTTATGAACATCGGAACAACCGTTAGCGGTATTTTCCTGTATTTTTACAGGTAACAGTATTTCGACCGCTTTTTTAATGACTAAACTACTAAAGTTTTTGTTAGTTATCAAAAAGATATTTCACCAACAACAACATCAACACCAACAACAACACCACTCATTTGCATGATACAAATTTCTTGACCCCACCGGGAATCGAACCCGGGTCTCCCGCGTGCAAGGCGAGTGCAGTGACCACTACGCCACGGGAGCTGACTTCTTGCTGAAGATATAGCAAAGGTTGAGTACAAAAGGCATCCATTCGTAAAATTTTGTAGCCAAAACCAAATGTCAGCCCAAAGCAATCACCATAGTGAGGGCTGATTGAGAGGCTGACGAAAAACACCGATCCCGTCTGGGCCGTCTGAACACGGGAAAAGGCGAAGGAAGAAAAAGAAGAAGACATGGAAAAAAGACTCTATCTTCTACATCTAACGGTATCTCAATACTTTCAAATAAATACCTATAGGTATGAGATACGTAACTACTTACCGCTTCCTTTGAACTTTTTCTGTTTGATACATTTTGATACTGAATTTATGATACCACCAAACACCATCCTCAAACAATAAATTACCTACTTTCATAGAAGAAAGAGGTGAATAAGTCAAAGGGAATCTTCTTACCTTGAAAAAAAGGGGAATATTCTGCCTTTTGTATGAAATTTTCATCAAACGATAAAAATATCTACCCAGCTGGTCATTGTGTGTCAGCTCACATGGACAATCATACATGAATGTGAACTAGAGGGGGTGAAAGATTTCACCATCGTTTCAGATTTGAATGAAAATCGGGACTACTGTGTTCTCATTTCTACTGCTGCACCTGAGATATTGCTCATGACTTTACCAGGTAAGTGGTAGACTTAGCCCAAACTATAATTATAATAGAGTCAGCTCCCATGGCGTAGTGGTCACTGCACTCGCCTTGCACGCGGGAGGCCCGGGTTCGATTCCCGGCGGGGTCAAGAAATTTGTATCATGCAATACTGACTGACAGACAGACAGACAGACCGACACCGAAGCGAATACAATAGTCCGTCCCTTATACCTTTTATATTACTATTGTAATAATAGAGGAAGGACGGACTAAAAAACCAAAAAGACTGGTTTTTGGGGGATTTTTTTCACATTTTCTCACACAAAATAAATGAGCTCTGATCTTGGAATTTGTCGCAACGACCTATGAAGTCAAAGCGAGAAAGTTTTAAGATAACACTTCAGTCGATAATTTAAGACCGGTTTTAGCGTCCCCTATGTTAAGCTACGTCGAAATATAGTCGGAAAAGCACTTTCGGACATGTATGAACTACCGAACATTGATGTAATCTTCAGTCCTAGAATTCTCAGGTTTGGAAATCGGTCTCTATCAAGAAGCTTGAAAAACGCCGGTCCTACTGCTGTTCGGGATTGAAAAACAGGGTCAGCTTGGAGTTCACAGAGTTGTACACGGGCCTTCGCGGGCCGTATGCAGCCGCGGTTGTTCTACATCATCAGCAAAATCTGAACTTGTACGTTGAACCACGCCCCCTCAGCCTGATTAATTATTATTAGATACAAAAAAGGGTTAATAACGATTATGATTAAATTATAGATTAAGTCGAAGCTTCTGTTTAATAAGCTGCAGGGAGTTGACGGCTAATGATAGTGCTTGTGTCAAAAGCGAAGCAAACTAAAATACCGGTAGCATTGAGATCAAATAATACCAGTGGCATTGCTGAGCAGTGGGTAGATAGTACCTATATTGGAAACATTCTAGGTGTTATCACTTGATAGCAAGGGGCAATTGCGCCAGTTTCATGATCGTTATAAGTTATGACAATTGGAAAAGGAACCAATTTTGTTGATGCAGTGGTTCGCACGGTGTACTTCGGATCTGGAGGTTGGTGGTTCGAAGTAATTCAGAAAATCTAGCTAAATGTTTCAGACCGACACCGAAGCGAATACAATAGTCCGTCCACTATACCTTTTATTATTAGTAATAATAAAGGAAGGACGGACTAAAAATGAGTTTTATTCCTTGTTTTTCTCTCCCAATAAATGGGTACCTGATAGAGTCAGTCAATCACCTACCATTTCTATTTCTTATCAAGCGATGAGTAAGAATCGTGTCAAGTCAAAAACAGGTTAAGTGATATGCGAGGTTCCATAGAGATCTCAGGTTCATATCCCATTATAGCCCATTAAACTGTTGAGGAGATATAAACATAGTATATTGATAATAAACATTAGAAGTATATTTGACCTTCAAATTACTGAATGACCTTGCATTGAAAGTTTGACCCAAACATCTTCATCTTCTTCTTTTTTATGGGAGCTGAAATCTCGGATACGCTGAAAAAATAATACTTATAGGTAGGTAGATGTATCCATTCCTTCTTCAACAGAGAGGTTTTTTTACACTGTTGCAGTGTAGAAAAATAATATAAATAAATGAGATAATAATTTTGTTTATTTTGTGATGATGAGTAGAGAAAGGATGAGAAAGAAATGCAGAAAGGAGATAGGTAGGTAAAAATACGTCTTTATTATAAACATCATATTGAAAATAAATCTTGCATTATGAAAGCTTGAGAATGAGAATCTTATTTAGGAAGTTCGTAAAAAAAAAGTATTTAGTTTTGACGAAAAAAGAACCTAGAATCATACCTACTGAACCTAGCCGTTTATTTAAAATTTCCATGGCTGGAGAATCTGGACATCAAAACCAAGGTTTACCTAGGTACAAGTACATATACATAGGTACCTATTCATATCTACATATCTATCCTAGGAAGGTATCTAATCCAATCTATGTTCAACACAAATTACAAGTTGACAACTCGACAAAAAATCAAATAGATAGGTATGCCGAGGTTCTTGAAAAAAATGGTGCTTGGAGGTTAGAAGGATTTTTCCTCCATAAATAACATCTGACTCAACATACACGGATATTGTTGACAAATAGGTCGAACTTTTCCCACTAGGTAGGTAGGTACTTGTTATGACGTAGCCCAATTGAGTATAGATATCGTCGCTTAACAAACAACAACGGTTAAAAACTTTTTTTTTTTTTTGCTTGAGAAATTTTTGTAAGAAGCAAAAATCGATTCCTCTCCAGGGATAAGTTGTGGTAGCACGTCTGCCTTGTAAGCGCTAGGTCGTGGGTTCGTCTCCTATCCGAGGCGGATTTTATCCTCAACAGATAAGTTTCGGTCTCGGAACGGCTGGCTTTCTCCTATCCTGTCTTCCTTATCTCTTCGCTTCGGGACAATAAGACCTTAGCAGTTACAGTTCCCTCTATCAAAAATCTAATTGTCGACAAAAATGGTCGATGGGCCCTTTGGTTTCTAAAGCGATCGACATTTTATATCTGCAAGATTTAACTGTTTGGCGCCCGTATCAGGATATTCACGTATAGATATTGTAAAGACTATAATAGATATTGTAGAGAGATTATATGCAGATAATCTCCCGGACTATAAATTCAAATATTATCAAAGCACAAGCAGTGGCGTGGTATTCCATGACAGCTAGGGGAAGCACTGCTTTTCCTTCTCCTCTACTGTTATGTTTCTCACCGTCCTCCTATTTACCACTTACCAGCAATAGTAAGTGATTATTCAACCTGGATTCTAAGACCTCTATCTCTATCAGATCGGCATTCTGTAGGGTAGGGTAGATATGGGAACAAATCGAAATACACAAGGCCGTGCATAGTGGGCAATGTGTTAATGAAATAGTGGAAACGGTCCCTAACCTCGTCTACAAGAGGGACCAGCTGATCAGTCATCAGGTGACAATGTCTACACCCCCACCACTGTCACTATCAGCAACAACAACAACAACAACAACAACAACAACAACAACAACAACAACAACAACAACAACAACAACAACAACAACACCAACAACAATACAACAACAACAACAACAACAACAACAACAACAACAACAACAACAACAACAACAACAACAATAACAACAACAACAACAACAACAACAACAACAACAACAACAACAACAACAACAACAACAACAACAACAACAACAACAGAACAACAACAACAACAACAACAACAACAACAACAACAACAACAACAACAACAACAACAACAACAACAACAACAACACCAACAACAATACCAACACCAACACCACCACCAACAACAACAACAACAAGAACAACAACAACAACAACAACAACAACAACAACAACAACAACAACAACAACAACAACAACAACAACAACACCAACAACAATACAACAACAACAACAACAACAACAACAACAACAACAACAACAACAACAACAACAACAACAATAACAACAACAACAACAACAACAACAACAACAACAACAACAACAACAACAACAACAACAACAACAACAACAACAACAGACAACAACAACAACAACAACAACAACAACAACAACAACAACAACAACAACAACAACAACAACAACAACAACACCTACACTCATTTTCCTTGGAAATCTCTATAAAGTAGACGAACCTCCGAGTCGGAATAAAACCAACTTGTAAGTATCCATTGGTGAAAATAATTTAAGTAAAATAGTATCTATTTACAAAGGAGGTCAAAATTTAATAAATTCATTTATAGTCCAATTTGAAGGACATGTAATCGTAACTACTCGCAAATACACAAAATGGAAAGGGACTCATAGTCATCAGCCTAGAAAAGGCCATGGTAAGGAAATAAGGATTTGAAAAAGAGCCAGAGGGTCATGGCTTGTCCACTACAAACCTTTCTGTCATGATTGTAAATCTCTCGCTATACTCAGGACGGATTATTTCCCACAGGATGGAAACTATTCCTGGAACCTCAGTCTGTAATATGGTAATATCAAACACAAAGACGTTACCCACCCTTGTCGTCATGAAGGTACCTATATGCGAATCTAGGTACTGTACAGGTAGAAATCATCATAATAATAACGCAGAAAAAGAAAAGGTCAAGATTAAAACAAAGGAGGTTTGGTTATGAGTTTGAAAAAACAAGGGGGAAAATGAAACCAAATCATTATTTAAGATAACCCAAAGACATCGAAAAATAAAAGAAATGAGTTCGATTCTAAAAATAGACAAGAAAATATCCAAAACGGACCCAGACTCAAACAGCCTGGGAATCAGTGAACAAAACTGTAATATCTATGGAGGTTATTACTTTGAACCTTGACATAACCCTAAACCAAATTATAACATTGGGATCATCCAAATGTCAGGCGACTTCGACAGATAGAGCCAGGAGTTCCCAAACTTTTGAGCACTGCGTACCACCTGACACCTGAAGGTTCTTTTCGCGTGCCACCAAACATCAATTTTGAACAACAACAACAACAACAACAACAACAACAACAACAACAACAACAACAACAACAACAACAACACCTACACTCAGTTTCCCTTGAAAAAGTCTAAAAAATAGACGAATCTCCGAGTCGGGATATAAAAACCTACTCGTAAATACTCGTATCCATTTTTATATATAACTTAGTAAAATAGTATTTACAAAGAATGTCAAAATTAAATAAATTCATATAATCTCATAGTAAGTTTCACTACTATTTATGTAAAGGAAAAGCTCTTTCTATCCATGAGCTACCTAATTTAATTCACGTAAAAGACTCATTGATAAAATTTTCCACCTTGTTCTTGTATTCATGGAATGCATAGTTTTTTAACTTCGCTTTATACAGCCTAGAAAGCTATGAATGGATTTTCTTTCATTTCCTCTCCCCAGAATTTTTTAGGATTCTTGATATTTTTTGCACTTGCTTTCGGAGAAAGATTGACCAAACTTTCCGTAGAAGTCACTAGAGCGCGCCACCAGTATGAAAAAGTTCGGAAATATTTTCGTACCTCCGTTTGTCATCCCATATCATAACAAGGAGACACTCCTTCCCAAGTCCGAATAACGAGGACCACTCCTTCTCTTCGTCAAAACACTCCTTTTCCAAATAAAAAGCACTCCTCACTCCTTAGTATCGATAAGATAGTGGCGTATCCTCATCCTCCATGGAAACTAATGGTAGAAACACACTACTATCACGTCACGTGTGCTCATGATGGGAAGTCAGAAAGATGTAGTTCAAAGTTTTCCCATTATAATATAGAGAATTTAGTTCAGGAAAGCTACACTACTTTGTTTTTAGGCTAACCTGATTTATTTCCTCTCTACTGTTTCTCTCTCTCTCTCTCTCTCTCTCTCTCTCTCTCTCTCTCTCCCAACTTACCACTTGCTCAAAATAATATTAAGCTGCTAAGAACTGATTTCTAGGACCATTTATTTTCCGAGTTTCTCATAAATTCAATTGACCTGATTTCAGAGACCACTACAGCAGATTCGGCATCGGTAGAGATACTGTATATTTTGTGAGTTCATCTTCATAGGTTCCCCTTGAAAATTTCACCCCACACCACTGCCATAAGGTAAGTCTGTCAGATCATTGACAGAGAAATGGAGGAAATAAGTTTTCCGACTGACTGGCTGGACATTTGGACATTGTTAGGGATTTCCCTTCCTCTATTCCTGCCCAGTTGTCAGGAAGGGAAAATGTATAACAGGAGAAAATAGAAAAATCCATACATCAGAAATTTCTTTCTTTCTCTCTCTCTCTCTCTCTCTCTCTCTCTCTCTCTCTCTCTCTCCCAACTTACCACTTGCTCAAAATAATAAGTTGCTAAGAACTGATTTCTAAGACCATTTATTTTCCGAGTTTCTAATAAATTCAATCGACCTGATTTCAGAGACCACCACAGCAGATTCGGCATCGGTATAGAGATAATGTATATTGTGAGTTCACCTTCATAGGTTCCCCTTTAGCAAATCTCACCCCACGCCACTGCCATAAGGTAAGCCTGTCAGATCATTGACAGAGAAATGGAGGAAATAAGTTTTCCGACTGACTGACTGACTGGACATTTGGACATTGTTAGGGATTTCCCTTCCTCTATTCCTGCCCGGTTGTCAGGAAGGGAAAATGTATAACAGGAGAAAATAGAAAAATCCATCCATACATCAGGGAAAAAGTTCAATGCTTCAATGAAATAAAAGGGTGAAATTTTTCGTTTTCCCTCCTTCTCACAATCCATCTCACTTTTTCTTTTCCTCGCTTGTTCTTGTTCTTCTTCTCTAAAAACAAAGAAATTAAATAAATACCTACCAACATTTGCGCTTACAAGTCAGACACAGTAGGTACCTGAACACAGACAAGACGATTCCAGACTTGACGACTTAGAGGTTAAGCCCAATTTCCACTATCCGTTCAGGTCCTGCTCCAGTCACAGTACGTTCAACGAACGGTCAAATATTTTACAGGGGATCAAATGGGAATTACCTACTTTCATTTGATCACCAGTAAGAACATTTTGACATACTTGACTGGAGCTGGAGCATGACATTCACCCTTCACTGGATTGTTGGGACTATTAGTACTTTTGCTGATCCCTGTATAAATGTATAGGGTAATCCCAAATTGAAAAGGAGAAGGAAAGAAAAAGAGAAAGAGGGAGAAGAAATATGAAGACGTATTGAAGAAGGAAAGGGAGGAGAACGAGGAGAAAGAAGCCAAGAATAAGGAAGAGGAGGAGTAGGACGACAAGGAAGAAGAAGAAGGGGAGAGGGAGGAGGAAGGAGAAAATTAGAAGGAGAAAGAGGGAATAATATAATGGACTCTTGGATTATTATTTCAAATAAAGAAAAGTAGACAGTATCTATTATTGTTATTATAGGAGGGGGAAATTTTGGGTTTTGGAGAAAAGGATGGAACACAGACAAGACGATTCCAGACTTGACGACTTAGAGGTTAAGCCCAATTTCCACTATCCGTTCAGGTCCTGCTCCAGTCACAGTATTACGTTCAACGAACGGTCAAATATTTTACAGGGGATCGAATGCGAATTACCTACTTTCATTTGATCACCAGTAAGAACATTTCGACATACTTGACTGGAGCTGGAGCATGACATTCACCCTTCACTGGATTCTTGGGACTATTGTTACTTTTGATGATCCCTGTATAAATGTATAGGGTAATCCCAAATTGAAAAGGAGAAGGAAGGAAAAAGAGAAAGAGGGAGAAGAAATATGAAGAAGTATTGAAGAAGGAAAGGGAGGAGAACGAGGAGAAAGAAGCGAAGAATAAGGAAGAGGAGGAGTAGGACGACAAGGAAGAAGAAGAATGGGGAGAGGGAGGAGGAAGGAGAAAATTAGAAGGAGAAAGAGGGAATAATATAATGGACTCTTGGTTTATTATTTCAAATAAAGAAAAGTAGACAGTATCTATTATTGTTATTATAGGAGGGGGAAATTTAGGGTTTTGGAGAAAATGATCGGGTAATGTTGTAATAGGAGTTACAATTGTAATGGATGTAACAATTGTAACAATAACATGACTCATTCTTCTATTTTCAAGAGCTTTGTATACAGGGTCCATGTGTGAAGCTGTGTCCAAATATAGTCCATGTGTGAAGCTGTGTCCAAATATAGTCCATGTGTGAGGCTGTGTCCAAATATAGTCCATGTGTGAAGCTGTGTCCAAATATAGTCCATGTGTGAAGCTGTGTCCAAATATAGTCCATGTGTGAAGCTGTGTCCAAATATAGTCCATGTGTGAGGCTGTGTCCAAATATAGTCGACGCCGTCGATCGACGTCCGCTGAAACCTTTTCGAGCAATCGCGCGACCACTCTTCCAATGTACGAGAAGCCTAATTAATGGGTAATCTGCGTTGTTCCGTACTAGTAATGCATGACGAGATTGGTAATGCATGACGAGACTGACGAGAAGAGCAATTTATTTTGTCTCGCCTTGTAGAAAAATTGTTAGCCGAGACAGGGCTTTCAATCGTCTCATACCTATTAAAAATACAAGAATTCATCGTCTCGTTTGCGCACAGAAAAGATGCTGACAGCATGAGAATAATTTACTACCCATGAAGTTTCAATAACAAAAATGTATCAAATAATAATCCAATTAATATCAATGAGTGAGGAGAGGGGAGAAAACCGCACGATATGGTGTAATTCCGTACATTAATACGATTCTAGGAGGTGGTGGTAACAAACGATCTGCCGTACGTAGTGTGGCTGATGTAGGCTGTGGCTATATTATGATATCCGATTTTAGTCCTCCCGAAGATGAGTGTCTCCCTAAAGCCAGCAACAAAGGATAACCACTTCACCTGTCCAGATACCAGCGATACACTATGTTTCTCGATTTCAATGATCCGTTGAGAACTTACTGATAAGCTGTGTCCACAAATAGTCGACGGCCGTCGACTGACATCGATCCGACGAGGTGAATCTAATGTTGTGGACGCAGTGTGGACGGTTCCAGTCGACATCGAGCGACGGCCGTCGACTATAGGTGGAGTTGTGGACACAGCTTTACATTCAACGTGGCATAACGGATTGTCGAAACATGGGCTTTTTTCGGCCACTTTGAGTGCCAAAGCAAGAAGGTGTAGTTTCGGACTCCAAAGTTTGGACATTTCGTATATGGCTGACGTGCAAATAAAAGTGTTAATGTATAGTCTGCGTATAGAAAACAGCTGAAAAGATGCTGAAACGACGGAATGAAAAATAATATTCCACACACCTTCTCTTCACACCAACACATGCCTCCCGCGTGATATACAGGGTGGCCAAATATTAACGTACCAAACCTAAAGGAGCGATTTGTTGGGTTAAATGCTCTTAACAAAATTTTGCAGTTAACGGGTTTTTCTCATTTTTCAACGTTCTTTTAGATCTACATGTTCTTATTGGCTTTCAAAAAAAAATAAAAAATAAAAAAAATAAATGATCAGCAAAAATAAAATTATATCTATTTCAAATGCAACTGAGGATCTCTGTAGCTCAAAATGTCACAGAATTTGCGGAACCCTGTTCATAGAGAAGTCTCATTTTAACCCAAAATGAATCACCCTAAAGTTCGGTACGCTAACATTTGGACACCTTGTATAAATATTGTGGGAAGGTAATGATTTATACCTCCTTTGTACTGCCCTTGGGAGAAATTGTCTGTTTCCCCTATGAAAACATCCCTTTTTAGGGTGGAAATGACTATAAAGATGGACAATAGATATAGGGCAATCCATTTTGATATTTTTTGGCGATCTAGCATTTTTATTTTCAACATTATGTTTCCCCTATGAAAACATCCCTTTTTAGGGTGGAAATGACTATAAAGATGGACAATAGATATAGGGCAATCCATTTTGATATTTTTTTGGCGATCTAGCATTTTTATTTTTATTTTCAACATTATTTTTTACTTTTTTCTACTCAACCAGCGGTAATAGAACATCGAAAGGGATCACAATGAGTATGAAATAATAGAACTAGTGACCAACTGGCGCATGGTGGCTATTTCGGGGTGCACTCAGCGACTCAGCCTCTCACAATTGAAGAACTGGTTGAAAAAGGTGAGGCAAATATCCTCTTGTCCTGGCCACCAAATTAGACAAACCGTTCAAAACAGACTTAGGTACCTAAAGGAAATTTTCTCAAAACATTTTTGACCGAATCAAACTGAAGCCGGACCAAACCAAACACCATAAAGGAGATCCGTAGAGACCTTATTTCTGACTTCTATACAGTTCATTAAACCACTACTTGAGCTATAACAAAATACTGACAATATGATACAAGATAACAAGACCCTCCTGAATACAGAAAATTGAGGACAAACAATAAAGTTACGTTGCAAAACCACTACCAGCACTACCGCCAGAAATTCTCACAAAAGACGCACCTTTATTTGCTGAATAATTACTCGCCTTCATTTATCAACGAGCAAATTGTACAGAAAAGAGAACCATTTTCTCTCCCTATCCCTCCCTCTTTCTCCCCTCTCTATTCCTTCCCATTCTCCCCCTCTCCCATTCTCTCCCTCTCCTCTTTCATCTCATCTCTCTCATTACTTTATCAACAAACGGGAGATTGAGGTTTTAATGTTAAAAGTTTTCGAAGACAACGCGAAAAAGGGGAGGGGGAGAAGATATAGAAGAAGGGAGGGGGAGAAAGGATGAGTTAGAGGAGAGGGGAGGGAGAAAAGAGATAAAATGGGAGGGATGGGGGAAATTTCTCAGCATCAAGCATCGTTTGGCATCAAGGCTTCTGCAGAATTACAATTTAATTGTTTTGTTTGTTCTTGTCAATGAGTCTCTCTCTCTCTCTCTTTTTTTCCCCTTTTTCTACCTCCCTCTATCTTCTGTCCCTTTTCCTCCTTCTCTCTCTCTCTCTGCCACTCATCTTATCAGTTGTTCGCACCCAACTTTTTATCTCTCTCTCTGTCATAACACCACTTCCTTTCTCTCTTGTTTTCCTTCACACCCACAAAGTTCAAGTCTCTTCTCCCCTTTTGTCTTTCATTCCCTTTCTCTTTCTCCCCCTTCTTTCCCTCCTCCCTCTCGATTTCCCTTTCATCTCCTCTTTTCGTCTTGTCCTCCCTCGCTTCTTCTTCCTTCTCCTCCACCGTCTCTCATTTCCAAGCTGTTTCACTTCCTCCTTCCCTTTCTCTCCTGTCCTTTCTTCTCTTCCTCCCCATCCTTCTCTTCCCTTTTCTTCTCCTCCACCGTCTCTCATTTCCAAGGTCTATCTCTTCCTCCTTCCCTTTCTCTCCTGTTCTTTCTTCTCTTCCTCCTCCTCCTCCTCTTTCTCTTCCTTTCACCTCCTCTTCTCTCTCCCTCTCTCTCCTCCGCATATTTGAAATCTCTATCTTTCATCCCAGGCAAATTAAATTTTGGCAAACTTCAGTTTTTCTTTCCCTTCTTATTTAATTCTTGTGAGTTTTATGCAGAAAACAGTAATGAAGAAAGAAAATGACATCCTCTTATTATTTTATTTATGTACATTTACATTGTTATTTATTTATTTTTAATCCTTTTGTGTTTTTTTCTCCTTCTCTCCCACTCTCCATGATCTGAAACTTTGTGTTTATTTTTTCGCTTCTTCTTCTCCTCGGTTTCTTTTTTGTTTTCTTCCAACTTTTCGAATTTTTTCCATCCTTTTAACTCTTTTTCTTCGGTGGTTGAGTCCATTATCCAGATATCCCATTCATTTTGTATTTCGTCAGCAGTGAGGGCCAAATCATCAGTGCTATTCTTATCCCGTTGGTGGCAATCCGGAAAAGTTCTGCAGATGATTTGTGGAACCAGATTCTGAGATTAGCCAACCATGAGATTCTTCTTTTGTCGGGAAGTCTCTTGCTGTTGATTTTGCCTTACAAGATTTGTTGAAGACCATTTATGGTACCTACGCAGGTAAGTAGGTTCAAACTCCTAAAGTTAAGTTCAAGTTACCTACTTGTATAGTTCTTGTTTGATTTGCCTATTCTAAGTAAAAAAAAAAACAAAATCCTTACTCTTCTCTAACACTAATCTCATCGCCAGATAGGTTAACTGATTTGACAAACACTTCTATTTCTTTTGTTCTCTCATTTCTCCAGCTCCTATTCTTTCATTTCTTGTATTTTTTTCTCTCTCTAGAGGGCTTTTGGAGTTGAAGGCCTTTTGCTTTACTTTCGTATTTTTAAAACAAAGAAATTAAGAAGATTTTATAATAAAAAAAAAGAAAAGAAATTTAATTTCTTCTGAAAAACTTCCAGAAGTTAGAAATCATTTTTCTCGTGTTTTGTTGTTTCATTTTTTTTACGATTCTTTGCTTCGTTTTCTTTCTCTTGGTTTCATGTTCCATCATTTTCCAGTGGTTAATTAACTTACGATAATTGAATAAACGAAGTGAGATTTAAGTTTTGAGTTGACAATTTTCCTTTCGCTTGTTTGGTCTTTGTTGTAGCATGTCCATCCCTTAGTACCTAGGTATACCGGTCCCAGGGGGGGGGTTCATGGGGGGGCCGGGGCTCTTCCAGGGGCCTCAATTGCCAATTCGGCAGTTATACATTGAGCTAATCTGGGTTTCCAGCTATGCGTGTAAAAGATAAAGTAGGTATTTAATTCTAAATACTTATTCTTTTTTTGTGAAAAATTGTTGCAAGGGGGAGCCCATTATCAAAGATAGGCCCCCTGCCCTGTTTAGGCTAAGGACGGGCCTGATTGCCTATCTCTAAAATCCTCTACTCCCGAGGTTTTAATTTAAAGAAAAATGTAGCAAACTTTATTTCCCTCCGTTATGATGTTCCTCTAGGTATGAATAAAATTAGAGTAGGCAAACATTGTGGATGTCTGAAAACACATTTCACTACCCATGGAATCTCATCTTTTTCATCCTCAGTTTCCCTCCGTTATGATGTTCCTCTAGGTATGAATAAAATTAGAGTAGGCAAACATTGTGGATGTCTGAAAACACATTTCACTACCCACGGAATTTCATCTTTTTCATCCTCAGTAATTATAATTACCTAAAGAAGAAGAAGAAGAAGAAGAAGAAGAAGAAGAAGAAGAAGAAGAAGAAGAAGAAGAAGAAGAAGAAAGAGGAGCAGAAAATGGATTAGTGCAGAAAATGGAAAATGGGCGTTATTAGTGAGAGGAAAAGAAGGAGATGAAGGAAGAGAAGTAGATATGTATACCAGTTGCGTCCCAAAACCTTTTTTTGTTACCAGTTGGGTCACGAATTTACAAGGGTCAATGACCAGGGTCCAGCGATTGAAAGGGTCTAAGTACCAATTGGGTCCCACACTTAAATTGGTACTCAAAACCCCAGGACCCAGGTGGTAGTCGACTACCTTAGAAAAAATGTCATTGGACCCAACTGGCGATCGTCCGGTTCCACTTAAATTGGTACTCAAAACCCCAGGACCCAGGTGGTAGTCGACTACCTTAGAAAAAATGTCATTGGACCCAACTGGCGATCGTCCAGTTGCTCTGTGAGTAAAGTGCCTCAAAAGTCTCTGTTCTACCTTTGCGAAACGGATGATATGGTTCACATATTTTACGATGCACTTAATAATATAACTAGGAGGCACAGACACGAGAAAACTGCTTATGCAGAACCTCATATCCTATTTCTGAGAATGATGGGGAAAAATCAACACTGGAAAAACCTAGACGGAGAAAAAATTCTCAGAAATTCCCACAGAGAGCAACGGAATTCCTCTCTGATTTTCATTGAATTGAATGTAGGTAGGTAATAAAGTTTTACCCTACAGAATCTACAGATGTACTTTCATATATACCTATAATAAAGGTTTAATGTTTTACATAATGTACTCGTGCCTACTTGCAGTCAACAAGTGAGTCAATCAAGTTTCTAATTTTCCAAAGGGCGCAACACGCTTTTGGCTACGCACGAAAGCAGTCCCTGACTCTCGCCTCAGTCGAGGTCAATATGACAAATTTCGTAGTAATTTTTCTTTGAAACCATATTTATTTTCCTTTGAACATTTTTAGGAAAAAAAATAATATAAAAGGTCAACAGTCGCATAAATATTAAGTTATTAAGACGTTTGTAGGAGGGTTGACATGTTACAGTACATACCTAACCCACCAAAGCGTTCAATACCTAATAGCTAATCTACCACATGGGAGCATGCAATATTTCACTAGCTGTGAGTTAGATGACCTTTCATTCCTTCAAGAAATGTTTAGAGAAAACTTCGGTGAAAAAGGAATGCTATTATCAACGGAGACGATACTTGAAAGCTGTGTCCACACATAGTCGACCGCCGTCGCGTCGTTTGATGTCGACTGAAACCGTCCACACTGCGTCGACAACATAGATTCACTTCATTGGCCGTCGACTATGTGTGGACATAGCTTGGAGTAGGTGACGGACTACCCGCATGGGTATAATCAACCCTCAAGGTTGGGTTTCTTGAACATTAAAATGAAACTAAAATCTTTGACAGTTTCATGGGGAACTTACAATGTAGGACAATGGGGATCTTTATTGATACAAACTTGAAAGTATCTGAGGTAAACCAGCTCAACCGATGACGCGCGAGGGCGCTGTATTTTCCCCGCCCTAGTTTTCACAACCACGCCACTGATTAATTATAACCCCGCCGGAAACTCCCTGACATAATTATGCAATATGCAGTACACCAGAAAAATAAACCACGTACCAAGCTCCGTATGTTCCCCCTACTTTCACCTTGATACGGGGTTCCAACGGGGTTTCATATGGGTTACGGGGTTTTTATAATAATTCACCATACACAGTAGGTACTACCGCCATAGACTGTAATATATTATTATCATTATTAATTTATTCATTACCCTTTCTTGCTTACCTACTTCTTGTCCTCTGCCTCTCCTTATCCTTTCTGCGTTGGGGTTTTTAATGTTCTCTTGCACTTGAAAGAACATTTTCTGTTTTCTTTCCCTTCTTATTTAATTCTTGTGAGTTTTATGCAGAAAACAGTAATGAAGAAAGAAAATGACATCCTCTTATTATTTTATTTATGTACATTTACATTGTTATTTATTTATTTTTAATCCTTTTGTGTTTTTTTCTCCTTCTCTCCCACTCTCCATGATCTGAAACTTTGTGTTTATTTTTTCGCTTCTTCTTCTCCTCGGTTTCTTTTTTGTTTTCTTCCAACTTTTCGAATTTTTTCCATCCTTTTAACTCTTTTTCTTCGGTGGTTGAGTCCATTATCCAGATATCCCATTCATTTTGTATTTCGTCAGCAGTGAGGGCCAAATCATCAGTGCTATTCTTATCCCGTTGGTGGCAATCCGGAAAAGTTCTGCAGATGATTTGTGGAACCAGATTCTGAGATTAGCCAACCATGAGATTCTTCTTTTGTCGGGAAGTCTCTTGCTGTTGATTTTGCCTTACAAGATTTGTTGAAGACCATTTATGGTACCTACGCAGGTAAGTAGGTTCAAACTCCTAAAGTTAAGTTCAAGTTACCTACTTGTATAGTTCTTGTTTGATTTGCCTATTCTAAGTAAAAAAAAAAACAAAATCCTTACTCTTCTCTAACACTAATCTCATCGCCAGATAGGTTAACTGATTTGACAAACACTTCTATTTCTTTTGTTCTCTCATTTCTCCAGCTCCTATTCTTTCATTTCTTGTATTTTTTTCTCTCTCTAGAGGGCTTTTGGAGTTGAAGGCCTTTTGCTTTACTTTCGTATTTTTAAAACAAAGAAATTAAGAAGATTTTATAATAAAAAAAAAGAAAAGAAATTTAATTTCTTCTGAAAAACTTCCAGAAGTTAGAAATCATTTTTCTCGTGTTTTGTTGTTTCATTTTTTTTACGATTCTTTGCTTCGTTTTCTTTCTCTTGGTTTCATGTTCCATCATTTTCCAGTGGTTAATTAACTTACGATAATTGAACATACGAAGTGAGATTTAAGTTATGAGTTGACAATTTTCCTTTCGCTTGTTTGGTCTTTGTTGTAGCATGTCCATCCCTTAGTACCTATATCCCTCATCAGATGGACAATAAGAGACAAAGTATACTTCCCATTTGGATGCTGAGTCAACACAAGAACACCAGAAAGTAACCCGTTGAAATAATTGCAATCGAAATTTTTTTTCGATTGGTGGGCTTCGAATCCGGGACCTTCTGCATGACAAGCCATGTACCACTGGGCTAACCGTGCCCTCACTAAGAATGGCCTCTAAGTAGCTAAACACCTACCAAGGTAAGTATTTACCTACCTATCTTAACCTACCATATTTTCTCAGTAAGAAAATAAGACAGGGCGAGGATGTAAAATTCAAATGACCATTAAAAGAAGAGGATGATGAAAACTTGAAAGGAAGGTAAAGAAAAAGAAGAGGGGACAAAATGTAAATTCCTTACAAATGGATCCCAATGTATTGTTCATTTCCCATATTTTTCTCTCTTTTTACTTTCCTTATCCTATAGGAAGGAAAGTAATGTAATCGGGTCAAATTTTCGATGGTCAGTTGTTAGTGCCAAAACACGTTCCCTAGAGCCTAAATACAAAGTTTCAGCCATTGGTCCGTGTGATGTGTGTGTGTGTCTGTCCTTCTGTCCTGTCTGTCTGTAAACAAAACATCTCGAGAACGGTATTAAGAGCTAGAGACCTGAAATTTGGCATACAAACGTCAAATGTGACACGAAACTTTTGTTTAGATCGGTGCAACGCTTAGCGGCATTTCGGCCGCTTTTTGGCGGTTTTCAGCTATACTGACTAAACGGTTAGAGATATTGTAAAAGTTACATTAGATGAACACCCAAATAAGCATTTTTTAATAGGATAAGGAAAGTCGTGTGATGTCCGCACCAGATTTTTTATCCCTTTTTTCCCTCCCCTCTCCTCTCTCTTCTCCCTAACCTCCCTTTTCTACTTTGTGTCATTATTTTTCCATCTCTGATTTTTTTGTTCATTTGGTTTCCCTCCTGATGCGTTTCTCCCTTCTTCCTCTCTTTTCCTCCCTCTTTTCACAATTTTTCCCTCCCTCCTTGTATTATTTTCTCCCCTCCTCTCTCCCCTTTTCCCATCCTGTCTCTATTTTTGTCTCATCCGTGTTCACCAGGTGTCCTTTCTCTCTCTCTCTCCAGAACTTTTCTCCAGTAATGAGTTCAGTCATCATTTTTTCCAACCATTACCTCTCTCGTTTTTCCTCCCTCTTTCCCTTTCTCTCCCCCTCTTTCTCCTCTTTCTAGTTCTCTTGTTTCTGTACCTACTTTCTCCTCTGGAATTCCCAGTTTCATTTTTCTGTTTCGAATTCCCTGGTGTTGGGAAGGAAAAAATGCATTCCTGATATCTAGTAGGTAGGTATACGTATACACTCTATAGTCGACAATCATACACATTACACTGGACGGGAGGAAAGAGAAGGGGGAGAATGGTCGAGGGGGAGGAAAAAAGAAGGAAGGAAAAAGGGAGGAAGAGGGGAAAAAGGAAGAGGGGAAAAAAGAACAGGGGAAAAAGGAAGAGGGGAAAAAGGAAGAGGGGAAAAAGGAAGAGGGGAAAAAGGAAGAGGGGACAAAGGAAGAGGGGAAAAGGAAAAGGCGTAGCGTACGTATGGTTACGGAGGTATGGGATTACGCGAATACTAAGTATGTATGTCATGTATGCTTAGTACTTACCTATACCTATGACTACCTACATCTCAAATGGAAAATGCGTACGTTTTGCACTTAGCTGCAAAGCAAACAGAGTTATTCCATCTCCTGTCTTCTCCCCCTCTATCTCTCTCCTCTTTTTTTCCTCTCTCTCTATCTATCTCTCTGTCTCTCTGTATGTCTCTCTCTCTTCTTCCTATGCTCTTTGTTAGCTCTCTTACTCACAGCAAGATCTCTAGGGTGCCCCTACACCTCCTTCCCACACACATCACAATGCTTCCCCATTCTCCCTGCCCCAATTCCTACCTCACCACCCCCGCCCTGTCCTCCTCCCATTGCAATTCCTCCCTCCCTAAAATCCAGGTAACAAAAGAAACTGAGGGAGGCCACTCCTCTCCCTTAACATTCTCCACCAGAACAAAAACAGAGGGTAAATAACTACAAGAATACCTTTATATCTTTAGCTCCTTCCTCCCTCCATTTCTATCCCTCCTCCTCTTTCCCCCTTTATCCATACTTCTCCTCTTTTCTTTACGTCCTCCTTCTCCTCCTCTTCCTCTTTTCTTTACATCCTCCTTCCCCTCCTCCTCTCCCTTAAAATTCTCCACCAGAACAAAAACAGAGGGTAAATAACTACAAGAATACCTTTATACTTATCTTTAGCTCCTTCCTCCCTCCATTCCTATTCCTCCTTCTCTTTCCCCTTTTACCCCTACTTCTCCTCTTTTCTTTACGTCCTCATTCTCCTCCTCTTCCTCTTTTCTTTACATCCTTCTTCCCCTCCTCCTCTTCTCCCTTAAAATTCTCCTCCTTTTCTGCCAGAACAAAAAACAGAGGGTACATAACTAAGAATACCTTTATATCTTCAGCCTCCCCCTCTTTCACATTCTTCTTCCTCTTCCCCTTGTACTCTCCCTCTTTCCCCTTCACACCTTCTTCTCTCCCCGTTTTACTATACCTCCTCCTCCGCCTCCTCCTCTTCTCCCTCCTCATTCTCCTCCTCTAGTCCTCTCCCTGGGAAGGAATGAAATGGCAAAGGCTAACATAAAGCGCTGTAAATTTCACAGCATCTCCCCCCCTCATACCTACCCCATACTCTGCTTTCCAAGTAAGATATAAAAGTCTAGCCTGTAGAGGAGATGGAGGAGGAAGAAGAGAAGTGGAAAGAGGAGGAGGAGTTGGAATAAACAAGGAAGGAGGAGGAGGAGGAAGAAGAGGAGAAAAACGAGGAGGTCAAGTTAGGTGGAAGAGGAGTAGAAAGAAACAAGGAATGAGAAGAAGGAGGAGGGGGAGGAAGAGAAGTAGAAGGAGACGAGGAAGAAGGAGTAGGAGAAGAAAGAGAAGGTCGAAGAGGAGGAAGAGGAAGGGAGAAGGGAGAGGAAAAGGAAAAGGGGGAAGAGATGAAGAAAGATTGAAAGAACAGCATATAAGGAGACGGTTAGTAATGAGAGGAAGAGAAAAAGAAGAAGAAGAAGAAGAAAGAGGAGCAGAAAATGGACGTTATTAGTGAGAGGAAGAGAAGGAGATGAAGGAAGAGAAGTAGCAATTACTTAAGTAGCTGGAGAGGCAGACCGCTCGGGTGAGATATTAATTTATATACCGCCGCCATTTTTCTTTAGTTTTCCGAGAGAAACGTGTTTGGTGTTTTGATGCAATTGTTTGGCCGTAATATATCACCCAAGTACTGTTACTTCCTCTCCTTCCACGCCATATGAGAGGGGGGAATTCGGACAGAAAGTCAGGTACCCAAATAAAAGTGTGGGGGTCGAAGTGAAAAAGAAAGAAATAAGTTAGAAATAGAAGAAAGACAGCCCACTTTAGATTTTCCCCACTATAAAATCCCCTTGTTGATGTCGGATCTTGATTCAATAATTCCATTCGAACTTACGCCCAGGTCGTCTGACAGACCCAAGTCTCACAGACCGCTCCGGCGCTCCGTCGAGTCGTAGAGTGTCTGGCGGGAAAACCTTCAGACCGCGGTCCGTCAGATAGTCTGAACGTGAGTACCGGACATTAAAAAGCCTCTGAACAGTCTGCAGTCAACAAGTGAGTCAATCAAGTTTCTAATTTTCCAAAGGGCGCAACACGCTTTTGGCTACGCACGAAAGCAGTCCCTGACTCTCGACTCAGTCGAGGTCAATATGACAAATTTCGTAGTAATTTTTCTTTGAAACCATATTTTCCTTTGAACATTTGTAGGGAAAAAAAAATATAAAAGGTCAACAGTCGCATAAATATTAAGTTATCAAGACGTTTGTAGGAGGGTTGACATGTTACAGTACATACCTAACCTACCAAAGCGTTCAATACCTAATAGCTAATCTACCACATGGGAGCATGCAATATTTTACTAGCTATGAGTTAAATGACCTTTTATTCCTTCAAGAAATGTTTAGAGAAAACTTCGGTGAAAAAGGAATGCTATTATCAACGGAGACGATACTTGAAAGCTGTGTCCACACATAGTCGACCGCCGTCGCGTCATTTGATCTCGACTGAAACCGTCCACACTGCCTCGACAACATAGATTCACTTCATCGGCCGTCGACTAAGTGTGGACACAGCTTGGAGTAGGTGACGGACTAACCTCATGGGTATAATCAACCCTCAAGGTTGGGTTTCGTGAACATTAAAATGAAACTAAAATCTTTGACAGTTTCATGGGGAACTTGGAAAGTAGGACAATGGGGATCTTTATTGATACAAACTTGAAAGTATCTGAGGTAACCGATGACGCGGAGGGCACTGTATTTTCCCCGCCCTAGTTTCCACAACCACGCCACTGATTAATTATAACCCCGCCGGAAACTCCCTGACATAATTATGCAATATGCAGTACACCAGAAAAATAAACCACAATATTACCAAGCTCCGTATGTTCCCCCTACTTTCACCTACATACGGGGTTCCAACGGGGTTTCAGATGGGTTACGGGGTTTTTATAATAATTCACCATACACAGTAGGTACTACCGCCATAGACTGTAATATATTATTATCATTATTAATTTATTCATTACCCTTTCTTTCTTGCTTACTTCTTGTCCTCTCTTTATCCTTTCTGCGTTGGGGTTTTTTTAATGTTCCCTTGCACTTGAAAGAACATTTTCTGTTTTCTTTCCCTTCTTATTTAATTCTTGTGAGTTTTATGCAGAAAACAGTAATGAAGAAAGAAAATGACATCCTCTTATTATTTTATTTATGTACATTTACATTGTTATTTATTTATTTTTAATCCTTTTGTGTTTTTTCTCCTTCTCTCCCACTCTCCATGATCTGAAACTTTGTGTTTATTTTTTCGCTTCTTCTTCTTCTTCTTCTTCTCCTCCTCCTCCTCCTCCTCGGTTTCTCTTGTCAATGAGTCTCTCTCTCTCTCTCTCTCTCCCTCTCTCTCTCTCTCTCTCTTTTTCCCCCTTTTTCTACCTCCCTCCATCTTCTGTCCCTTTTCCTCCTTCTCTCCCTCCCTCTCTCTCTCTCTGCCACTCATCTTATCAGTTGTTCGCACCCAACTTTTTATCTCTCTCTCTCTCATAACACCTCTTCCTTTCTCTCTCTTCTTTTCCTTCACACCCACAAAGTTCAAGTCTCTTCTCCCCTCTTCTCTTTTTCTTCCAACTTTTCGAATTTTTTCCATCCTTTTAACTCTTTTTCTTCGGTGGTTGAGTCCATTATCCAAATATCCCATTCATTTTGTATTTCGTCAGCAGTGAGGGCCAAATCATCAGTGCTATTCTTATCCCGTTGGTGACAATCCGGAAAAGTTCTGCAGATGATTTGTGGAACCACATTCTGAGATTGGCCAACCATGAGATTCTTTTTTAGTCGGGAAGTGCTGTTGATTTTGCCTTACAAGATTTGTTGAAGACCATTAATTTATGGTAGGTACGCAGTACGCAGGTAAGTAGGTACAAACTCCAAAATTTAAGTTCAAGTTAGGTACTTGTTTAGTTCTTGCGTAATTTCACTATTCTTAACAAAATCTCCTTACTCTTCTTGGACACTAATCTCATCGCCAGATAGGTTAGCTGATTTGACAAACACTTCTATTTCTATTATTCTATTGTTCTCTCATTTCTCCAGCTCCTATTCTTTCATTTCTTCTTTTTTTTTCTCTCTCTAGAGGGCTTTTGGAGTTGTTTTTTTTTTTTTTTTTTTTTTTTTTTTTTTATCAAAATCCAGTCATATTAATAGATAATCATATAATTCAGGAGGAGGGAAAGGAGGAGGAGAAGGAGAGGAGAGGAAGGGAAAAAGTTTGATTAGCGTTTTGTTTTCAAAATTTCGTTTAAATATAAAATGTCGAGCATTTTATGATCCACAAAAATTAAATTCAATTTGTCAACTTTTTTTACTCCGTGTAAAGCTGTAAAGGCAGTACAGTATTGGACAGACTACAAAAAAATTTGGTACCTTTAAACTTCCCATTTGGATGCTGAGTCAACACAAGAACACCAGAAAGTAACCCGTTGAAATAATTGCAATCGAAATTTTTTTTCGATTGGTGAGATTCGAATCCGGGACCTTCTGCATGACAAGCCATGTAGCACAGGGCTAACCGTGCCGCCGTGCCCTCATCAAGAATGGCCTCTAAGTACCTAAACACCTACCAAGGTAAGTATTTACCTACCTATCTTATCTACCATATTTTCTCAGTAATAAAATATGACAGGGAGAGGATGAAAATTTCAAATGACCATTAAAAGAAGAGGATGATGAAAACTTGAAAGGAAGGTAAAGAAGAAAAAGAGAAAAAAATGTAAATTCCTTGCAAATGGATCCCAATGTCCAATGTCTTGTTCATTTCCCTTTTTCTCTCCTTTTTATCCCTTTCTTCCTTCCCCTCTCCTCTTATTTCTCCCTCCCCTCCTTTTTATATCCTCTCACTATCCCCCTCCCTTTTCTACTTTGTGTCATTATTTTTCCATCTCTGATTTTTTTTTTATTTCTCCCTCCCCTCCTTTTTATATCCTCTCACTATCCCCCTCCCTTTTCTACTTTGTGTCATTATTTTTCCATCTCTGATTTTTTGTTCATTTGGTTTCCCTCCTGATGCGTTTCTCCTTTCTTCCTCTCTTTTCCTCCCTCTTTTCACAATTTTTCCCTCCTCTCTCCCCTTTTCCCATCCTGTCTCTATTTTTGTCTCATTCCTCCTTGTATTATTTTCTCCCCTCCTCTCTCCTCTTTTCCCATCCTGTCTCTATTTTTGTCTCATCCGTGTTCACCAGGTGTCCTTTTTCTCTCTCTCTCCAGAACTTTTCTCCGGTAATGAGTTCAGTCATCATTTTTTCCAACCATTACCTCTCTCGTTTTTCCTCCCTCTTTCCCTTTCTCTCCCCCTCTTTCTCCCCTTTCTAGTTCTCTTGTTTCTGTACTTTCTCCTCTGAAATTCCCAGTTTCATTTTTCTGTTTCGAATTCCCTGGTGTTGGGAAGGAAAAAATGCATTCCTGATATCTAGTACGTAGGTAGGTAGGTATACGTATACACTCTACAGTCGACAATCATACACATTACACTGGATGGGAGGAAAGAGAAGGTGGAGAGTGGTCGAGGGGGGGGGAAGAAGGAAGGAAAAAGGGAGGAAGAGGGGAAAAAGGAAGAGGGGGGAAAAGGAAGAGGGGACAAAGGAAGAGGGAAAAAGAAGAGTAAAAAAAGGCGTAGCGTATGTACGTAGTTATGGAAGTATGGGATTACGCGAATAATAAGTATGTATGTCATGTATGCTTAGTACTTACCTACCTATGACTACCTACATCTCAAATGGGAAATGCGTACGTTTTGCACTTAGCTGCAAAGCAAACAGAGTTATTCCATCTCCTGTCTTCTCTCTCTCCCTTTCCTTCCCTCTATCTCTCCTCTTTTTTTTTCCTCTCTCTCTCTCTCCCTCTCTCTCTCTCTCTCTCTCTCTGTCTCTCTCTCTCTCTTCTTTCTATGCTCTTTGTTAGCTCTCTTACTCACAGCAAGATCTCTAGGGTGCCCCTGTACCTCCTTCCCTCTCTCACATCACAATACCTCCCCATTCTCCCTGCCCCAATTCCTACCTCAACACCCCCCGCCCTCTCCTCCTCCCATTTCAATTCCTCCCTCCTTAAAATCCAGGTAACAAAAGAAACTGAGGGAGGCATTGAAAACGAGATACATACCTAAACCCTGGAATCTTAAATTTTACCTACAGTTTCTACCTGTTCTGAGATGGATGAGAGACAACATTAGAGGTAGTTACTGTCTACAGGGCCGGTCCCAGGGGGGGGGTTCATGGGGGGGCCGGGGCTCTTCCAGGGGCCTCAATTGCCAATTCGGCAGTTATACATTGAGCTAATCTGGGTTTCCAGCTATGCGTGTAAAAGATAAAGTAGGTATTTAATTCTAAATACTTATTCTTTTTTTGTGAAAAATTGTTGCAAGGGGGAGCCCATTATCAAAGATAGGCCCCCTGCCCTGTTTAGGCTACGGACGGGCCTGATTGCCTATCTCTAAAATCCTCTACTCCCGAGGTTTTAATTTAAAGAAAAATGTAGCAAACTTTATTTCCCTCCGTTATGATGTTCCTCTAGGTATGAATAAAATTAGAGTAGGCAAACATTGTGGATGTCTGAAAACACATTTCACTACCCATGGAATCTCATCTTTTTCATCCTCAGTAATTACCTATTGGTAGGTTGCTCGGGAGGAGACCAGTTGCGTCCCAAAACCTTTTTTTGTTACCAGTTGGGTCACGAATTTACAAGGGTCAATGACCAGGGTCCAGCGATTGAAAGGGTCCAAGTACCAATTGGGTCCCACACTTAAACCCCAGGACCCAGGTGGTAGTCGACTACCTTAGAAAAAATGTCATTGGACCCAACTGGCGATCGTCCGGTTGCTCTGTGAGTAAAGTGCCTCAAAAGTCTCTGTTCTACCTTTGCGAAACGGATGATATGATGGTTCACATATTTTACGATGCACTTAATAATATAACTAGGAGGCACAGACACGAGAAAACTGCTTATGCAGAACCTCATATCCTATTTCTGAGAATGATGGGGAAAAATCAACACTGGAAAAACCTAGACGGAGAAAAAATTCTCAGAAATTCCCACAGAGAGCAACGGAATTCCTCTCTGATTTTCATTGAATTGAATGTAGGTAGGTAATAAAGTTTTACCCTACAGAATCTACAGATGTACTTTCATATATACCTATAATAAAGGTTTAATGTTTTACATAATGTACTCGTGCCTACTTGTTCTAAGAACGAAAGCAGAAAAGGCTCTATGAGGGAGTTAAAGGACTGAAAAAGAAAGAAAAAAATCCATTTAGAATTTTGCCTGTTTGGAATTAAAAGTTTTTTGTATATCTTAGTTGTTGCCAGTTTTACTGATCGTGTAGTCTTCTTCACAGTTTTTTCTCGTCCTCGTCCTCCTCCTCCTCGTCCTCCTCCTCCTCCTCCTCCTCCTTTTCTTCTTATCTTTTTTGCATACCGCATGATACCACCTCCTTTTTTTCTCCTCTTCCTCCTATTCCTCCTTTGGGTAACACCAATCCTCCAGTATGCCCCAAAAATTCCATTCCACTTCAATTTGTTCAAAAAGTTCTCTCCCCAGAAATCATCCATGATAGAAGGATCGGAAAAACTCTTGGAAGCACTTCTAAAAGTTTCTCCGACCACCCTGTATAAAATTTATATTACTATTATTGTTATTTTGAATGAATTTAGACATACCTACATAGCATTTTTTAACTGTTAGGTATTTGAAGGAAAAAGATGAGATTTCTTTCAAACTTTCTTCTCCTTGAATTTTTTTCTTTTCAATACCAATTTCGGGCGTCTTCAGTCCCTCATCTGCTTATCTCCATTTTTGGAGACAAAAATGTATGGTACACTATAGCGCTGTGGGCTGTGGGTTCGAAAATCGACTAGTTCTTTTGGAACTAAGGGCAAATCCGGGATTCAGAATGGAGCAGTTGCAAATGGGTAAAATTATTAATAAATGGTTGGTTCCTATAATGTAAAAAGTTGTGAAAAATCCAAATCTGAGGTCAAAACTACGAAAAAATAACTGTAAAAGGTCGAAAATTCAATTTTTATTTTCCGTTCTAATGAAAGAGTTCAAAGATGTGTGACGTCAGACTTCAGGCAGTTGTCTTTTTCGTCCGCTAGGTAGCGCCAGTATGCAAGCACGCTTGCGGAAGAGCAGAAAGAAATGCGCAGAAACGTATGCGCACAAACACATTAATGAGTTGCCTGCGAGGGAGCTTTGCTCGGGACATTTGATGTGACGTCATCGTGTACAGGAGCGTATGCCGTGACGTTGACGTCAAAGTTCACGATTTACCGTTATTTTTTCGATTTATTTCGGGATCTAGAAGTCGTAGAAGAAAAAGAAAAATTCCGTTTGTCCTCATTTTTCCTGCTCTATGACTTTGAAACATCACTCAAGTAAGCGCAACTGATCTATTGTCTAGAAAAAAGCAGCGGTCGATTGGTACTCGGAGTATTCGGGACCTATGAGAAGAAGAAGAAGAAGAAGAAGAAACAATGTTTCATCTTCTTCAATGTCTTCATCAAATAGTTTAAGTTTTTTGAGATCAAGTATGTCTTCTTCAGTTGGAACGGCACTAAATACTCCTGTAACTTCATCTAAATTAACATCTTTAGCCAGTAATACTTCTGTTATTATCCCTGTTAGTGTTACTTCATGCAATAATCCGGTACAAAGTACTTTATCGTACGCTTCTACCAGTGTCACTAGATCTACATTTGTACACAGCATCCGTGCTACCTTCCTGGCATATCCCTGTTAGTGTTACTTCATGCAATAATCCGGTACAAAGTACTTTATCGTACGCTTCTAACAGTGTCACTAGATCTACATTTGTATCAACTTCAACTTCATCACTTGCAATGTCTCCAAGTCATTCCACTACATCCTTAGTTGCAATGCCTGCCATCAGTTGCAACACATCTTTACATACAAACTCCAAAGCTGTACCTGTAACATCAACATCACTTGCCTCGTCCAAATGTTCACGTGTTACTAGTTCCTCTTCTTCCATTTCTGTTTCTTCTACATCAGGGGGTCTCAATGTTAAGTCTATTCCGCCTCCTATTCCATCTATTATCAGCACAAGTGTAACATATTCTGGTCCGGGTGATAGTTCTCTAGTGCCTCCTAGTTCATATTTGACAGAGACATCTTTGCACGCAGGTCGTAGTTCAGACATGGATCTGTACACATCTACTTCAAGTATAGCAATGAAACCTTCATCTTCCAGCTCAACTTGTTTAGGATCAACTCGAGAACCACATGCATCACTTCCCACGTCCATATCTAACAATGTTTCATCTTCTTCAATGTCTTCATCAAATAGTTCAAGTTTTTCGAGATTAAGTATGTCTTCTTCAGTTGGAACGGCACTAAATACGCCTGTAACTTCATCTAAATTATCATCTTCAGCCAGTAATACTTCTGTTACTTCATCAAGTTCAGCATATACATCACGCAACACTCCTATATCTGTATCTAAATTATCAAATTCAGCACCAAATACTTCAGGGACCTCATCGAGTCTGTTTTATTCACTTAATAATACAACCATAACCTCATCTAGTTTAGAATTTGAATTTTTCGTTCGAGAATTTAGGTTCGAATGTAATGTCAAGTGATACAAACACATGTTTTGGTTCTAATGAGAATACAAGTGGTGTCCTCTATCCTTTACCTGGTCAACATGATAACACCTATAACACGCCATTCTCCTATAAGACCAACACCTTGCCATCAAGTGATATGTCTTATGTTGAACCTTGCCAGGAGAAAACTTCTTGTTACTTTGAGTCTCATCCAAATGCATTGCATTTCCCAACAACATCAGTTACCAAACCATTTGATGAAACCAAACGCAAGTCAGGATTGAAACAAAAACCAGATGCTAGTAGTAACACATGTCATGATATCAGTCAGAATATATTCGAAGTCAATAACAAAGAGAACTCGTTCGATTTTCTCTTTGGAAAGCAAAACTCTCTGAACACACCCATGTCTTATGTTGAACCTTGCCAGGAGAAAACTTCTTGTTACTTTGAGTCTCATCCAAATGCATTGCATTTCCCAACAACATCAGTTAGCAAACCATTTGATGAAACCAAACGCAAGTCAGGATTGAAACAAAAACCAGATGCTAGCAGTAACACATGTCATGATATCAGTCAGAATATATTCGAAGTCAATAACAAAGAGAACTCGTTTGATTTTCTCTTTGGAAAGCAAAACTCTCTGAACACACCTCAGAAGAGTAAGCGAAAGAGTGATTCATGTCTCATGTCAGAGAAAACATTCCTACTGGATGAGATGAGATTTCACTCGGACTTCTCCAATGATTTATTTTCTCTCCCAGGTCAGGTAGGCGGTCAGAACTTGGAATGTGTTTCCCCCACTGCAGCGTTCCTCCTGACATTCCCTCTTGTCTCTAGAAAACATTCCTACTGGATGAGATGAGATTTCACTCGGACTTCTCCAATGATTTATTCTCTCTCCCAGGTCAGGTAGGCGGTCAGAATTTGGAATGTGTTTCCCCCACTGCAGCGTTCCTCCTGACATTCCCTCTTGTCTCCTCCAAACATACTGAACTCCTCACTGATAATATTGAGTCTGGCAACACGGCGACACCTATTGGCAACATGGAGTCATTATCTCAGGACTTGTTCCCTCCTCAGACAGACTTCTCATTCAAATCCAATATGAAAGGATTATTTGATCCGTTCTACTCGAGTTGTATTGGCACAGAATTCAACGTGCTAGACAATGTTGCTAAAGATGATTTGCTTGGTAAATCAAACTTCCCGTCCTGTTCAGAAAACACAGGGACTGGTACTGCTTGGTCTGCAAACATATTCAATAATGAAGAATCACCCAAGAAAAAGACTCTTGCAGACTCTACTTCACAACTTCTCAGTTTAGATAAAACCAAAAAACATGTGGAAATGAAGTTACCACAGAGTGGCAGTCGCTCCCGCTAAAGATGATTTGCTTGGTAAATCAAACTTCCCGTCCTGTTCAGAAAACACAGGGACTGGTACTGCTTGGTCTGCAAACATATTCAGTAATGAAGAATCACCCAAGAAAAAGACTCTTGCAGACTCTACTTTACAACTTCTCAGTTTAGATAAAACCAAAAAACATGTGGAAATGAAGTTACCACAGAGTGGCAGTCGCTCCGATTCATCATTGAACACTCCTGTAAATCCATCTTTCTCCTATTCATCGCACACTCCTATAACTTCTTCTATATCATATTCACGGACCACGTCTTCTGCTGCAAGTTCATCTACACATTCAGTTCCATATTCAAGTACAGCTTTATATCCTCCAGTTACTTCCAGTGTGACAGATTTCAACTTGAGCACTATATTCCCGGAAATAAACGATAAGGTAAGAGTTTTTTTTTAATCCTTTAAAGTTTCCTTTTGTAAAATAATTTAAGGCCCTAATCTCGTCTAGGAGGTATGGCATCTACACTCCTTTGAGATGTTTAATAAAGTAAAAAGTAATGTTTTATGTAAAAATGTTTATATCCTCCAGTTACTTCCAGTGTGACAGATTTCAACTTGAGCACTATATTCCCGGAAATAAACGATAAGGTAAGAGTTTTTTTTATTTTTTTAATCCTTTAAAGTTTCCTTTTGTAAAATAATTTAATTTAAGGCCCTAGTCTCGTCTGTCTAGGAGGTATGGCATCTACACTCATTTGAGATGTTTAATAAAGTAAAAAGTAATGTTTTATGTAAAAATATTTTATATTTATTTTTTTGCAACAATTAACACAATCAATTAGATTTCTTAAGGGAGATGTTTTCATACATGGGGGGGGGTCTGTGGGTAAACACCATGGAATACGCTTTGGCATCCATCGTGTTGAAGTCGGAAAATTCAAATCTTAAAACGGAACCGGTTCCGATAATTTCTCGAAAGGAAAATCCACCTTTACTAAAACATTTCACTTCTCTTCTCTCCAGGATTCGAATCAAACCAGAGGTGTTCTGAACGGGGACTCTATCAACCCCTGCTCACGGCATGTCACCAATTTGACCACACCTCTGCCCAGGATGTAGAAATCCTCCAGCATTGCTTTCCTATTGACAATGAAACTCAGCTGAGATCCCGATGTTTCGGCAGGGCGCTTGCAGTTGAACTTCATCATGTCCTGAAATAAATAAACCCAAAGAGTTGTAAATCATACACTGTGCCAATTAGAGGAACGCTGTCATTTCCTTTGTTTTTCTTTGGATAATGGGACCTAGGACTAGGATTATCAATGAAACGTTATTTGGTATTCTTATCATAAAACACCGTGGTCTATCAGACAGACCGTGGTCTATCAGACAGACCGTGGTCTATCAGACAGACCGTGGTCTATCAGACAGACCGTGGTCTATCTGACAGACCGTGGTCTATCAGACACATCAATTCATCACCTTCAGGGCCACGAGTATTAATAATTTGGTACTTGGTACTGTTAAATACATACAAAGTATGTTATTTGGTACATGTGGTAATTACAAAATTCTTAGTACATAGAGGAAACTTCCGAGAAGTTCCGAGTTACCAATATTATTACCACTGAAAAAACTTTGGGAATGTTTATAACATTGTTTGGTTTGTTTCCTCATATTTTTCTTCGTTTTAATTAGGACCCTAAAAGTAGTAAAAAATATTCGTACTTATTTCGAAGACGGAAGAGGAAAAGAAAAAAAAAGAGAGGGGAAAGGAAAAGCATAAAGAGACTAGGAAGAACAGGAGGAGGAAGAGAAAACGAAAGAGGAAAAGGCAAAGGAGGGGAAAAAGAAAATAGGAGAAGAGGGGAAAAGTAAAGTGAAATCACTTACCAGGTAGGTTGAAATGATACTTCTTCACTATTTCATAAATATGTTTATCATTTCAACCTACCTAGTCAAGATGGACCTTCACAAAGTTACAGAATCTTCAATCTATCATGAAATCACTTAATAATAATATCCAAGGGCCGATTGAATATTGGTGATTAAAAAAAAAAAAAAAAAAAAAAAAAAAAAATCCCAACATCAAACAAAACTGTATTAAAAATTTAAAATTGGGCAGCGAGGGGGTAGGTATTCCTGAGAATGTAGGTACCTTTGTATGTACCTGGGTACGCCGTATGTATAAAGTTAGGTACTCGTATACTCAATGTATGTAGGTACAGGTAAATTAAAATTTCCAGCCTTTTTTTCCCTTCTCAGCAAACAATGCTTTTTTCCCTCTATTTTCCCAGGCCTTAGAATTTCCCGGGGCTACTTTCAACCCCTCTAGGGAAGTCTGGAATTCAGGGAAAAGAGCAAGATTATCTCACATACCTGGAAAAGCAGACTATCTATCCTTTATACAGAGCGAAAAAAAATCTACAAAGGCTAAAAAATAACATTAATAATTTTATATTAAATCATGCGCCCCCCCTCCCCCTCACACACAAAAAAGCGCCGGTGAAGAACAAACGCAAAAAGATATCTACAGATCTACTTCTGAATTCTGAATCTTCCAGGTTGCATAGTCTGCTAGGCTGCAGGCACTCGGGATTGCTTCATTCATATACCTACCTTTTCCTGGAGTTTTGCTACCTATGCTTTTATTTGTATGCTTAGCAATAAGTGCTACACCCACGTATTGCTTACAGTCTTTGTTTATTTTTGAACGAGAATAATGAAACTTAGATATAGAATTATATTCCACAGACAGGAAAAATACCCATCACAAGGTAACTCATCAGAGTGATTTGCTATCCCATCAGGATAAAATCCGCCCTGGGCGGGAATCGAACCCGCGGCCTGGCGCTTACAAGGCAGACGCACTACCAACTAAGCTAACTAGGCTGGCTTTTTCAATGTTTAACCAATGATTAGTACTGTTATTTTCGTAGCTATTACATTTTTTTCTTCTTTCAGCAAAAAGTTTACCACCTAGGATTATTCTTAGGTACCACACATAAACTTCGCCACGGATGTTATACAAGCTCTACAGCTACCTGCTACACTTTCCCTTATCGTAAATAATGAAAAACACAGCTACAAAACGCTGCTGAACGGTTGAACTTTTCTAAAGATTAGGTGGATACTTTAGAAAAACAAAAACATTTCGAGAGCAGAGGAAAACAGAGGGAACATAGCTAACTAAGAATACCTTTATATCTTCAACTCCCTCCTTTTCATCCTCCTTCTCCTCCTCTTCCCCCTCTTTCCTTCGCATCCTCCTCCTCCTCCTCTTCCCTTAACATTCTCCACCAGAACAAAAACAGAGGGTAAATAACTACAAGAATACCTTTATATCTTTAGCTCCTTCCTCCCTTCATTCCTATCCCTCCTTCCCTTTCCCCTTTTACCCCTACTTCTCCTCTTTTCTTTACGTCCTCCTTCCCCTCCTCTTCCCCCTCTTTCCTTCACATCCTCCATAGGAGAAAGCCAGCCGTTCCGAGAACGAACATTATCCCATCAGGATAAAATCCGCCCCGGGCGGGAATCGAACCCGGTATACTTTTTAAATTCCTTTTTTCTGTGAGAAAAATCCCAGGTATTTTCCAACTCGGCCTTCGGGGTACGACTGTTTCACTTACCCGTGAAGTGCGGAGTGCAACAGGGGCAAATGCACAAGTTGTTGTTCCAAAGAAACACTTTTGCCGGTATTCTTGTATTTGACCACGCCATGTTGTATTTGTTTCTTGAGCAGAGTAACCTCAGGGGCACAGTACAGACGAAAACGAAACACATAGCCTCCCTGAAACCGAGAAACAACAGATTTATTGAAACGGTAATAGAGGAAAGCACAATGCAATGAAACACTCAGATCAGAATAACTTGTTTTCTTCTTAAAGAGGTTTGATAGAGATAATTGTAACAATGGAGTTGTTATCGTTCACAAAACGAAGAGAGAAGGAGAATAGGATAGTAGAATGTTAGCCGTCCCGAAAAACGAACCTCATTTTGATAGGGGACTTCAACCTTCAACAAGAAAGGTCTTATCGTCCCGGAATCAAAGAGCCAGCCGTTCCAAGAACAAACATTAACTGTTTAGGATAAAGCTCACGAAGGTCGGTAACCCTACGACCTAGCCCTTACAAGGCAGGGGCACTAACTCCCCTTCAATCGAACAGATAGGTACAGCTCGTTCTCGGAACGGTTGGCTTTCTATCTTGTTCTCCTTCTGTTCCACTTGTTTCTCCTATCCTTTCTTCCGAGGGCTCTTCGATTACGGGACGATAAAATCTCCGTTGTTACAGTTCCCTGTAACAAACCTCTTTAAGATGAGATTTCAGTAAAAACTTTTTTTTCTCTACACCCGGTATAAAACTAGAAATAAATATTATAAGTACAAGTATCCCACCAAGGTGTACACTATGTATTTAGTGTGTCCTCCAATCTATTGACACCTACTGAGTTTTAAGCATTAGAGACTGCGAGCAACATCTTAAGAATAATCATGAAATCTTAAGTCATGAATAATATTCTTATGAATGATATTACAACACAAAGTCACTGTACATATACATAGGTAGTGTATAATTTGCTAAGGTTTAGAATGTGACTGGGGTTTACCGGTTTACCAATGGCGTAGCGTGGTCTAACTGATTTAGCCATTCCCCCCCCCCCCCCCTTAAAAAGTAAAGCATAGAAATAGCCATAGACAGGGAAAGAACAAGTACATATTGAAATTGTACCCAGTTGGTCAGTAGGTTTATTCTTTTTTTTTAAATTAATTTATTAAATTTAACATATGAAAATATGTTAAATTTAATAAGTAGAACAAAAGCATATAGTGCACATCTCAGAGGTTTTATATCGAGGTTTTAAGGGTCCGTTCAGATCGTCACATAAATTTCCTTCATCCCATCTTTTTCTTTCTATATCTTTTGTATTATTTTTTTTTTTTACTTAGCGCTTAGTTCTTTTTACCCCTCGAAAAAGGGTATTTTACCCCTTGGGGGGTAAATACCCCCAGGCTGGGAACCAACGTTCTACAGTGATTGCAAAGGAGACACCTAGTAATGCTGTGGTATCCACAAAAGTTGTGAAAAAACTCTAAATGGATGAGTGACATGAACGACCATGCCACAATCAATCACATTAGACGCTTCGTCATACGTCACTCAATACAATGTAAGAGTGTCGAGTTTTATAAAGCTAAGTAAGTAATCATCAAGACTAGGCTTCTAGATAATCTGGAAATGTCCAGATTCTGAGCTAATACTTCTAATCAGTTTGGCATGGCGCCCGTCGGGATGGGGCCGAAGAAGATCAACAGAATTACAGATTACAATCCAGCTTAGTTACATAGCTTGGTAGCGCCTGTCTTGTAAGCGCTAGGTCGCGGGTTCGATTCTTCTACAGACTGCAAGTGTAGGGCGGACACTAATTTCTATCACAATATCTATCTAATAAGAATACAATAATTATTTAAAGTCAATATTTAAGGGTAGGCATTTGAGTGGAATTTTTGAGTGTATGGCCGCCATACACGCCCTACATGGACGCTACGCCACTGCGGTTTACCCTAAAGTCGGTGAGAAGTCTTTCATCAAGCTCACACAGTCTGAGATTATATAAGGCCGGGGAAAACGGCACGTGATTGTCCAGATGGTGGTAGGTAATAGATAAGTTGCGCTTACTTGGGTGATGTTTCAAAGTCATACTCGTAGAGCAGGAAAAATGAGTACTAACGGAATTTTTCTTTTTCCTCTACGACTTCTAGATCCAGAGATAAATCGATTAAAAAAAATACCGGTAAATCGTGAAGTTTGACGTCACGGCATACGCTCCCGTAGGCGATGACGTCATAATTGATGACTCCCGCTTCGTTTGTTTGTGCGCAAGCGTTTCTGCGCTTTTTGACGTGAAATCTGACGTTACAACTCTTTGAACTTTTTTATTAGAACGGCAATTAAAAATGGAATTTTCGACCTTTTAAAGTTACTTTTTCGGAGTTGTGACCTCAGATTTGGATTTTTCCCAACTTTTTACATATGAATGGACCATTTATTTATAATTTTTACCCATTTGCAACTGCTCCATTAGTTAATTACCTATCCGGATACTTACCACGATCAACGTTGCTTAACTTCAGTGATCCATGGGAAACTGATGTATTCAACGTGCTTCGGCTGCTGCGCTGGTAGTGGTAGACCAGACTTTACTAAAACCCCTAACCTTCCTCTTCTACTTCTTCGCCTTTCCCCGTGTTCAGACGGAGTTCCCTCAGATTTGGATTTTTCCCAACTTTTTACATAGGAATCGACCATTTATTTATAATTTTTACCCATTTGCAACTGCTCCATTAGTTAATTACCTATCCGGAATTCCGGATACTTACCACGATCAACGTTGCTTAACTTCAGTGATCCATGGGAAACTGATGTATTCAACGTGCTTTGGCTGCTACGCTGGTAGTGGTAGACCAGACTTTACTAAAACCCCTAACCTTCCTCTTCTACTTCTTCGCCTTTCCCCGTGTTCAGACGGGGTCGGCGTTTTAATTTAATGCATAGTACTATTTTAAAAGCAATTTAAGGCATATTACGGACATACCGATGTCCCTGACCTTGTAGAAGGCCTTTTGAACGTTTCAAAGGTTGACTAGAATAGCGTGCAAGGGGTAAATTTAATGTCGGAGTCACAATTTATATACTATTATCTATATATGGAAAATTACTGTATTTATATGAAAAAGTTCTATTTTTTACGAAAAACGGTTGTATTTATATAAAAATGAGGAGTTTTTTTTACCTTTTTTCTAAGCACAAATAAAACTTGAAGAAAAATAGTGCACCATCTATCTGCATTGGGAGAAGTCTTATCTGTTATCTTCCGTTTCCGTTGTCAAGAATAGGTTGTTATAGTATGTATAGGTTCTAAGGCTGTTAATTTATGCAAAATAGTACCTATAGAATATACATGTACCTAGGTATATGTAGCTTGTCTATCCGGCTGGAATATAGGACTGAAAAGTCCCCTTACCCCCGTAGTCTAACCAATTTCTTCTATATTTTGACTTATGTATTATGTATTACCTAAGTATAGGAAACAGTAATGCATATAGGTATTGTGCAGTATGTGCAGTACCTAAATAGGTACCAAGTTACGAGGTAGGCATCAGATAACTTAGAATTAGAGTATGTACGTGTTAGGTGTTTTATGGTCACATGAAATGGGCTTATAGAAAATTTTCAAGTGGATTTTGTGCAGTATAAATTTGGTGGATAGGCGTACCTATGGGGGTGATTTTTGATGCTTCTCTTTCCCCTCCTTTATGTTCCTCTCAATCTTATTTCATTTCCATCATCCTTTTTGTACCTACCTAGTTTATGAGTCAGTAGTGCAGCCCTATTTTTTATTCAGTTTTGTAGGCAGACGAGCTTATACTCGTAATTCTTAGGTGTATATACATATATGTTACCGGCAATCTATAGAATGCCTAGCGTTTTTAGGCAAAGTGTATAATGAAATCGCTAGTAATATGATATATAATACAACATAATTATATACATATTTTCATATTTATGAGTGGAACAGGTATTACAGGTAGGTAAACAATAAAACATACAAGACGGAAAACTAGTTAATTCACGTTTCCCAAGAGGGACGAAATCCGATAAGCGCAATTTTGGTTTTTGAATAGGAAGCATTGTGGCCAAAAATTCCCTTCTCTTCCCGAAAAATTCCCTTTTCTTCCCTCTTTTCTGAGGGGAAAATCCCACGGACCCACGTCGTTCCTCTTTCATTAGAACGGAAAATAAAAATTGAATTTTCGACCTTTTACAGTTATTTTTTCGTAGTTTTGACCTCAGATTTGGATTTTTCACAACTTTTTACATTATAGGAACCAACCATTTATTAATAATTTTACCCATTTGCAACTGCTCCATTCTGAATCCCGGATTTGCCCTTAGTTCCAAAAGAACTAGTCGATTTTCGAACCCACAGCCCACAGCGCTATAGTGTACCATACATTTTTGTCTCCAAAAATGGAGATAAGCAGATGAGGGACTGAAGACGCCCGAAATTGGTATTGAAAAGAAAAAAATTCAAGGAGAAGAAAGTTTGAAAGAAATCTCATCTTTTTCCTTCAAATACCTAACAGTTAAAAAATGCTATGTAGGTATGTCTAAATTCATTCAAAATAACAATAATAGTAATATAAATTTTATACAGGGTGGTCGGAGAAACTTTTAGAAGTGCTTCCAAGAGTTTTTCCGATCCTTCTATCATGGATGATTTCTGGGGAGAGAACTTTTTGAACAAATTGAAGTGGAATGGAATTTTTGGGGCATACTGGAGGATTGGTGTTACCCAAAGGAGGAATAGGAGGAAGAGGAGAAAAAAAGGAGGTGGTATCATGCGGTATGCAAAAAAGAGAAGAAGAAAAGGAGGAGGAGGAGGAGGAGGAGGACGAGGAGGAGGAGCAAGGAACGCTTTTTTTTTTTTTTTTTTTTTTTTGCAGGAAACTGTAACTGCTAGGGTCTTATTGTCCCGAAAGCAAAGAGAGAAGGAAGACAGGATTGGAGGAAGACAGCCGTTCCGAGAACGAGCCTTGTCTGTTTAGGTTAAAGTTCGCCCGGAGCGGGAATCGAACACGCGTCCTAGCGAATAATGCTTGGATCAAGGCTGCAGCTATTCTCTCAGTTGCTGTCCAAATTCCATGAATTCAAAAGTCAAAATTCAATAAGGAATGAAGGACCGAACAATACCGCCAAGAAAATAAAACGCGCGGAAGGAAAAGGCACACCGCCACTCCCCAGGACATTACCAAAGCTGTTAGCTTAGCTAGCTGTTAGCGATTTTTCTCAGAAGACAAAGAGGAAAAAAAATGAAAAATGGAAAACTACAGAGAAAAACAAATTGCTGGCGAGCTAGAACCTTTCCTCTTTTCCCTCCCCTCTTGTTCATCCACCTCCCCCTCCCCCCCTTCTACTTCTCCCCTCCCCTCTCCTCCTCCTGTCCTAATTTTATCGTTCGTTATTATTTGGACTCTGCCACTTAGCTCATAGGAGCTGTCCTCACAATTTATAGTAGGTACCACTAAAGTAGGTACTAGGTAGGTAGGTGTATTGGGAAAAATTGCCGGTCACTTGAATTCTCAATCAGACAGGTTCGACTGTGGAAAATTTCCGTCTGTCCCTGTATGTCTGTCTGTTACGCTCATAGACCTGATTTTGTGCCTCTCTTTACGAGAAAAAGGCCGGACCGATTTCCATGAAATTCTTGAACCCATAACCCTGATTTACCCTACAAATTGTACAATTCATAGGACCGCTTACTTTCATCTCTCTCGCACCAATGTGTTCATATTCCATTTATCTGTCATTCTGTCCTTCTCTTTTTCCCTCAAGCTTCAAGTTCAGATCAGATTAATAACAGAGAGAGAGATAGATATAGAGATAGCGTGAAAGAAGGAGAGAGAGAGAGAGAGAGAGAGAGAGAGAGAGATGGAGAGAGAATGATGAATGCTTAAATATTTTTTATTGATTTCATGTCACAGATAATAATAAATAATAATAAAGCCCAACATGCACTCAGAACTGAGCATGGGCCTCCTTTAAGGGTTTTATTGAGTATGAAATGAAATACATAATTATAATACACAATTGTAATAGAAAAATACATAAGAAAAAGTCCTGTTTAGGTGGGTACCTACTTAGACTTCATGATAAAATAAATTGAGTAATACCTATGTTCCTACCAAATTTTGTTACCAAAACAATACAAGAAAATATATGTAGATTATGTATACCTATTGCAATTAAGTATAAAATATTACCTACTCTGTTTCAAAATATTACCTACTGAATGCTTAAATATTTTTTATTGATTTCATGTCACAGATAATAATAAATAATAATAAAGCCCAACATGCACTCAGAACTGAGCATGGGCCTCCTTTAAGGGTTTTATTGAGTATGAAATGAAATACATAATTATAATACACAATTGTAATAGAAAAATACATAAGAAAAAGTCCTGTTTAGGTGGGTACCTACTTAGACTTCATGATAAAATAAATTGAGTAATACCTATGTTCCTACCAAATTTTGTTACCAAAACAATACAAGAAAATATATGTAGATTATGTATACCTATTGCAATTAAGTATAAAATATTACCTACTCTGTTTCAAAATATTACCTACTGAATGCTTAAATATTTTTTATTGATTTCATGTCACAGATGGAATATTATAAAATGTGTGTATGAGAGAGAAAGAGAGAGACAGAGAGAGAGAGAGAGAGAGAGAGAGATATGTGTGTTATTTTGTGTTTATTATTATTTATTTTGCTCCGTAGCAGATTTGTTCAGGGTGTCTCATACGTAGGTAAGCTTTTTAAAATTTCCGGTCATTTTTTTTTTACCTCGTCCTGTTTGGCGGAAGAGGGTGTATGATTTTTTTTTTGGGGGGGGGGGGGGGGCAGCTCTGAATTCTAAAAATCAAAATTCGTCCCCTTCAACAGGAAATTACGTTTTTTTTTTTTAATGTCACTGAATAACCTACCTATCTACATAACTGCTAAGGTTTTTCGTGAGAAGAGGAGGAGGAGGTGGAGAGAGAGATCTACATTAACATTAGATAGGTAGGTAAGGTACTGACTTTTGTAATGAAAACATCATCCTTTTCCCTCTCTCACTCTTTTCCATATCCGTTCTCTCTCTCTCTCTTATTTAAAATTTGTAAAATAATATTATTTGAATTCGAATTAATTAAATTATCGTCAGAATAATTTTCTCGTCTACGAATCTTTTGTTCGAAACGAGAAATGCGAAATCTCTCCTGGAAAAACATTTTCCGTACAAAAGCAACGCCGAGCCGTGCCGAGGAAAAAATAAGAATGAAAATCCAGCCTGGTTAGCAAACTAGAGCGTCTGTCTCGTAAGCGCTAGTTCGCTGGTTTGATTCCCGCCCAGGGTGGATTTGATCTTAAACACATAAGGTTCGTTCTCGGAACGGCTGGCTTTCTCCCATCCTGTCCTCCTTCTCTTAGTTTTCCGGACGATAAGACCGTAGCATTTACAGTTCCTTCTATCAAACCTTGAAGAAAAAAAATAATAAAGGGAACTGTAACTACCAAAGTCGTCAGCGATGAGAAAAGGAAGTCAGGATAGGACAAAGCCAGCCGTTCCAAGAACAAACCTAATCTGCTTAGGATAAAATCCTTCCCTTGCTCTCTCTCTTGTCGTTCACACCACCCTCTTGTTCCAGGGGTACAAGAACATTACAAGCTCTCTGTTTATGTTCATGCGTGCAAATCTACAACACTGGAACATTAGTGCAACTTTTTTCTCTCCTTCCTTCAAGTCGAACAAACTTTATTACAACTTTTCTCATTATATTAAATAAAGTTTTAATTAATAATCACAATTATTATGATAAGATTATGATGTACTCGCTCCTGATGTGCTGGATTAAATTCTAGTTAACCCATTTCATTACGAGTTAATGTTTGCTGGATAACTGGAAATAGTTAAACCAATCTAGGAAGATAAGATAATAGTAAGTTAGGTAAATTGCTTTTCAAGAAAGAGGACGATGAGGGAGAAGAATTGTGTTGAAATTCGGTTGAAAATTTTAATTAAATATTTAAACCGATCGGTTTAGAGTTGTCATGACTTTAAAATGAAAAATTTTAAGCTTTTTTTCATGTTTGAAAAAACATTAATTAATAATTTTATTGCCTATTGATATCGGGCATCTCCACTAACCACTAATGCAATATAATTGTGTTGCATATTGCATACTCAAACAAGTATACGGCACTCATATAAAATAATTTTACGTAGGATTGGTAAAAAGGTAGTTAGCACGGTAAACTTCGAATCTGGAGTCTTGAGGTTTGTGGTCCAACTATTGTAATATTACTGACGATTGACCATGTACAGCAACAATGTACCATAAAGTCTAGAATCTTCGATAAAGAGTTAAAACGTAGACCTTCACTTCGTTCGGTCAATAAATATCACTTGCCTAATTTTTCTCTTAATGTAGGTAGGTACCTAATTGTTGAATTCTAATTTGACATCTTTAGGTACCTACTACCTACTTGTCTAATGACCTAAATCTTTAGAATAGGATATACCTAGTAGGTATTACCTACCTTGTTTATCCTGCCAGAATGAGACTGAAAAGTCACTTTACTCCCGCAGTCTAAACAAGGTCTTATACAGTCTGTTCATAAAGATAAAGTTTAGGTACTTACTTACCTTGTAGTTACCTGCCCAAGTCCATTCTCATTCTAATTTCTACTCTATACTGTTTTACTTTTACTCCATTCTTTTCTATTCTACTCTATTCTTAATTCTATATTAAATAAAGTTTTAATTAATAATCACAATTATTATGATAAGATTATGATGTACTCGCTCCTGATGTGCTGGATTAAATTCTAGTTCACCCGTTTCATTACGAGTTAATGTTTGCTAGATAACTGGAAATAGTTAAACCAATCTAGGAAGATAAGATAATACATAGTAAGTTAGGTAGGTAAATTGCTTTTCAAGAAAGAGGACGATGAGGGAGAAGAATTGTGTTGAAATTCGGTTGAAATTTTTAATTAAATTTTTAAACCGATCGGTTTAGAGTTGTCATGACTTTAAAATGAAAAATTTTAAGCTTTTTTCATGTTTGAAAAAACATTAATTAATAATTTTATTGCCTATTGATATCAGGCATCTCCACTAACCAATAATGCAATATAATAGTGTTGCATATTGCATACTCAAACAAGTATACGGCACTCATATAAAATAATTTTACTTAGGATTGGTAAAAAGGTAGTTAGCACGGTAAACTTCGAATCTGGAGTCTTGAGGTTGGTGGTCCAACTATTATAATACATATTACTGACGATTGACCATGTACAATGATGTACAGCAACAATGTACCATAAAGTCTAGAATCTTCGATAAAGAGTTAAAACGTAGACCTTCACTTCGTTCGGTCAATAAATACCACTGGTCTAATTTTTCTCTTATTAATGTAGGTAGGTACCTAATTGTGGAATTCTAACAACATCTTTAGGTACTACCTACTTGTCTAATGACCTAAATCATTAGAATAGAATATACCTTGTTTATACTGCCAGAATGAGACTGAAAAGTCCCTTCACTCCCGCAGTCTAAACAAGATCTTATACAGTCTGTTCATAAAGATAAAGTTTAGGTACCTACTTACCTTGTAGTTACCTGTCCAAGTCCATTCTCATTCTAATTTCTACTCTACACTGTTTTACTTTTACTCCATTTTTTTCTAATCTACTCTATTCTTAATTCTATTCCTCTGTTTCGACATTATTGAGTAACTGCATTGTGTCTGTGTCAGCAGAAGCATCCTCATGTGATATTCGAGGCGACCGCCGTCAGCAGGAAAGGTTGCGGCAACACACAGAACTGGCAGTGGCGGATGAAGCCGGTCAAACACGCGGGGTTTCATGAGGGCAGTGGCGGACATACGAGGTACCGCCGAGATGTCAGGGACGCCACCAAGTTCATTGAGACGGCGCTCATCATCGACAAGGCCTTTGTAAGTAACCTGACCTTTTATTTTAGCCTTATTTGTAGATATTAAGCCTTTGTAGATTGTAAGTTATCTGTACTTCAATTTTAGCCCAAATTTTGTAGAAAGCTCTGTCCACATACAATAGTCTACGCCGTCGGTCGACGAGGTTAATCTATGTTGTCGAGGCAGAGTACGGTTTCAGTCGACGTCAATCGACGGCGTCTACGATGTGTGGACAAAGCTTTAGGGCTTTGTAATTTAACATACCTAACCTACAAAATACAAAAGCTGTCCCCTTTTTACTTTCCTTATCCTATTACTAAGTTGTTTAGCATCGGGTAAGCCTTTGTAGATTGTAAGTTATCTGTACTTCAATTTTAGCCCAAATTTTGTAGATACGAGTATAAAGCTCTGTCCACATACAATAGTCTACGCCGTCGGTTGACGAGGTGAATCTAGAATCTATGTTGTCGAGACAGTGTACGGTTTCAGTCGACGTCGACCGACGGCGTCTACGATGTGTGGACAAAGCTTTAGGGCTTTGTAATTTAACATACCCTACAAAATACAAAAGCTGTCCCCTTTTTACTAAGTTGTTTAGCATCGGGGTTTTTACTTTTTTACCCTCTTTTGGAAACAAACTACCCACTTCCCACTTCCTCTTATTAATTTCATTCAGCCTGAGTCGTACCGGCAAAAGTCAATAGATTATCCAGATCTTCAGTGATCTGTTAGGAAATGGTGCAGTGTTATCATCCCTTTCTATAAATACATAGGTACTTAGAACTTGGAAACAAAATCTCAGATGGTTCCGAGTACCTATTTACAGTATTTACCCATAGTGTATTTACCAAGTAAGCTGAGCATCCCCTTTTAAAAATAGCAACGGTTCTGGGAACAGATGAGATAAATTTCTAAGAATCCACAAATCATTTTCTCCTACCCACGTATAACTTCTAAGAACTTGCATTCGATGTTTATTTACACTGCAATCTCCCTCAATGCACAGGCAAAAGTACCTTGTTTTTGTTACCTCCGAGGCATATAGCACATGTTGGTAGACTTCATACGGAAGGTAATGTTTATTTTACCTCTCTCTTTTCACCTCATTTCCTCCTCCTCTACTCTTCCTCCTTCTTCATGTCCTTTTTAACTTTTCCTTCTACATCTTCTTCACCTTCATCTCCTTTTTTGCTTCCTTTTCCTCCTTCTTCTCCTCCTCCTCCTTCTTCTCCTCCTCCTCCTTCTTCTTCTTCATGTCCTTTTTAACTTTTCCTTCTACATCTTCTTCACCTTCATCTCCTTTTTTGCTTCCTTTTCCTCCTTCTTCTCCTCCTTCATCTTTCTTCTTCTCCTTCTTTCCTTCCTTTTCCTTCTACTCCTCCTTATCTGATATGTATGATGGAAATTAAGACCTTTAACTACTCATCATAACCAGTAAGGTTATTATTTCTATTGATTTACCACAATTTCTCCTTGGTGAGTCTGAGGATGAGATGAAAAGATTCACCACTACTAAATTTACAGACCATTTGGGATTTCTGACATTGTGTGGTACAGGATTGTTTGTAATATCGGTTTGTATTTTTGTATGCAGTTTTATGTTTTTACAAGGATGGTGGACAATTATGTTACCCTTGAGGAACGCCGATAGCCCAATTTGGGCTACCCAAATTTCCAATTATTCTATGATCGACTTTTACCGGTAATTGGTAAATCGTACAAAACTGGGAATCTCCAACAAGGATGGTGGACAATTATGTTACCCTTGAGGAACGCCGATAGCCCAATTTGGGCTACCCAAATTTCCAATTATTCTATGATCGACGTTTACCGGTAATTGGTAAATCGTACAAAACTGGAAATCTCCCCACCTCATTCTCAGACCATCTGAGCAGAAAGTTCTCAATCTCGAAATGTAAATACCTATCACATGCCTTCTCCACGTCTTATAACTTATACCCACGAACGCAAATATCAAAAGGAAAGGAGACTCGAAATGTAAATACCTATCACATGCCTTCTCCACGTCTTATAACTTATACCCACGAACGCAAATATCAAAAGGAAAGGAGAAAAAATCAACAACGCCTTCGGGCCATTATGGAACTTTATTTTGAGCTTTCTCCCCCTCCTTCTCTTCCCCTCTCTCCCCTAAACTTGGCTCAAATATGAACGTTTTTAATCTCATTTAAGAGCATATAGGAGGAGGAGGAGGAGGAGGAGGAGGAGGAAGAGGGAAAAAAAATCTCGTAATTTTATGCTTCAAAAAATTTCGCTCGTGGAAAAAAAAAAAACCTCGTTACAGTCGTTAGAATAAATATGGCAACATGGTAAAAAAAAAATAATAATAAAAATAGGTGGGCAGGTAACAAGCTTTCTGACGCTTTTCGTTAGGTAAAAAAAAAAAAAAAAAAAAAAAAAAAAATAGGTAGGCAGGTAACAAGCTTTCTGACGCTTTTCGTTAGAGTTTGTTATGATTCTTGCTAATGCCGTAATTAAATTTACACCACGGGTTTTTACCTATTTTTTTTTTTTAGGGAAATACCTCATAAGTTCTTTTACCCCTTTTTTTTTTCGCTAGCTCCCCACTCTGACCGGATTTTCAAAGAAGGGTCTTGGTTAGGTTGAAATTAGGCTAGGTTAAGTATGACTTAATGAAGGGGTCACTATCAATAACCTCCATATCCTTTATTAGAAATCAGGTAATAGCATTTCGATGGCTTCAGGTTCCGATTCCCGATACACAACGCCAGAAGGATGCTAACTATTTTTTTTTTTTTTTTTTACGGCTTTCTTTTAAGTGGCAGGGTTCTCCTAGAGGAGCTCTTCCACCCAACCACTATTCGTAATTCTAGCTGATTTATTGGCCTTTTTGCTTACATACTCTCTCTCCCCCCCCCTTCTCTTTCTCTCTCTACATCTCCTCCTTATTCTTTTTCTCTTACATTTTGTCAGTCCGTCCTTCACTCTCCTTTATTGCCGAGGAAAAAATAAGAATGAAAATCCAGCCTGGTTAGCAAACTAGAGCGTCTGTCTCGTAAGCGCTAGTTCGCTGGTTTGATTCCAGCCCGGGGTGGATTTGATCCTAAACAGATAAGGTTCGTTCTCGGAACGGCCGGCTTTCTCCTATCCTGTCCTCCTTCTCTTTGTTTTCGGGACGATAAGACCGTAGCATTTACAGTTCCTTCTGTCAAACCTTGGAAAAAATAAAGATAAAGGGAACTGTAACTGCCAAAGTCGACAGCAATGAGAAAAGGAAGTCAGGATAGGACAAAGCCAGCCGTTCCGAGAACAAACCTAATCTGCTTAGGATAAAATCCACCCCTTGCTCTCTCTCTCTCTCTCTCTCTCTCTCTCTCTCTCTCTCTCTCTCTCTCTCTCTCTCTCTCTCTCTCTCTCTCTTGTTCTCCAGTGAGCTCTCTATTTAATTCACTTCCGAATAGAATTCGAGAGTTTAATCCATTTACAAGGGAGTTAGGAGGGGTAACTCATTAGTCTAATGCGTTTGTGTTGATTGCGAAATGTCTTCCAGGTGAACTTGCAAATACATACGGTGTGGTTCAGAAATGCTCTCCCCTCTGTCACATATCGATGTCACCATACAATTTATTTACCTAGACTTATTTTTTTTTTACTTCCTGAAGGCATTTTTAAACCTGAAGTTATAAACCATGAAAATTGTGTTATAGTTTGACAAGTTACCATACGTTTTTACCCGTCAAACAAGTTGATTTCAGGAAGTTTAGATTTGAGAGCTGAAGTTTTTCCAGATATATTCGTATGTTTCAAAATCAGAACGAAAGTCTCCTCCTCCTCCTCCTACTCCTCTCTCCCTCCCTCCCTTCCTCTCTCACTCACTTCTCTTTCTCTCTCTCTCTCTCTCTCTCTCTCTCATTTTGCTTTTACTGTTATTGCTGCTTCGTATAGTTTCATGTTCCATTTCATCTACAATCAAACGGAGAGACTACTCGCTAAGAATAATAATGGTAATCATAATAAAAACTGATTTTAATACAACTCCATGGCCAATATAGGGTGTCACAAAAGTCCTGGTACACTAGGGAAGCAGGAACAGAACAGGAATTTTGATAACTACAAAGTGCCTAGGTATCGGACAAGTTGGGAAATTGAACTGTTTGTGATCATTGATCAAATTACATAGATCGATCGAGAATAAAAAATTTGAACATGTCTCAATTAGTAAATTCTAAAGACCCTACGACTCTTTCAGTAGGGCGAAATTAAAATCAGAAATTCCTGAATTTAAAAATAAATAAATGAGAAATTTACCTCTTTAGGTACAATGTTTTTAAAATAACAAGTGCGTATTTTCAAATCTTGAAAATTATTCGAAATAACAACAAGTGGTTCTTGTTCTGAATTAATACTCCAAAAATTTCGACTGTTTAGAGTCTTCAGTCCTCTTTTTTCAGTTGAAATTCACCCAGGTAGTCAAAAAATTAGTTAGGTACATATATAGATTTCTAATTCTAAACCAAAAGATCCAAATTTTCAGTTGCATGAGCCTGTTTGTTTACCTATTTTATCTACACTCAAATTTGGTTGTCAATATGTATGTATATATATTCTTTAACGAATTTTGCGACACCCTTCTCTCATAAATACTCACTGATCGGTAATATTTATTTATTTTTTTATTGCTCAATGAGTGGAAAAACCCTGGGAGGGGTTTTTTTCTTTGTTTTGTTTTTTTTTTTTTTTTTTTTTTTTTTTTTGTGTGTGTTTTTTTTCAACTAATTTAGAACTCATACGGGAAAAGCTTTTAGTTGTGCGAAGAGGAAGAATCTCCGAGAAAAAAAAAAAAAAAAAAAAAAAAAAAAAAAAAACCC
>NW_007378260.1:19111-21492 GCF_000475195.1 Diaphorina citri | reverse complement strand
TGGCTTGGTAAGTCATTTAAGTAGCCAACATTGCTGACTTGGCAAGTCATTCAAGTAGCCAAGATTGCTGACTTGGTAAGTCATTGAAGTACTTTGCTGACTTGGTAAGTCATTTAAGTAGCCAACATTGCTGACTTGGCAAGTCATTCAAGTAGCCAAGATTGCTGACTTGGTAAGTCATTGAAGTACTTTGCTGACTTGGTAAGTCATTTAAGTAGCCAACATTGCTGACTTGGCAAGTCATTCAAGTAGCCAAGATTGCTGACTTGGTAAGTCATTGAAGTACTTTGCTGACTTGGTAAGTCATTTAAGTAGCCAACATTGCTGACTTGGCAAGTCATTCAAGTAGCCAAGATTGCTGACTTGGTAAGTCATTGAAGTACTTTGCTGACTTGGTAAGTCATTTAAGTAGCCAACATTGCTGACTTGGTAAGTCATTCAAGTAGCCAACATTGCTGACTTGGTAAGTCATTCAAGTACATTGCTGACTTGGTAAGTCATTTAAGTAGCCAACATTGCTGACTTGGTAAGTCATTCAAGTACATTGCTGACTTGGTAAGTCATTTAAGTAGCCAACATTGCTGACTTGGTAAGTCATTCAAGTACATTGCTGACTTGGTAAGTCATTTAAGTAGCCAACATTGCTGACTTGGCAAGTCATTTAAGTAGCCAACATTGCTGACTTGGCAAGTCATTCAAGTAGCCAAGATTGCTGACTTGGTAAGTCATTGAAGTACTTTGCTGACTTGGTAAGTCATTTAAGTAGCCAACATTGCTGAATTGGTAAGTCATTCAAGTAGCCAACATTGCTGACTTGGTAAGCCATTCAAGTAACCAACATTGCTGACTTGGTAAGTCATTCAATTAGCCAACATTGCTGACTTGGTAAGTCATTCAAGTAGCCAACATTGCTGACTTGGTAAGCCATTCAAGTAGCCTTTTATTATTAATTTATTATTACTATTGTAATTTAATAAAGGAAGGACGGACTAAAAATCTAACAGTGCAACAGAAATTTAATAGAAGGAAACAAATCCCCCCACATTTCTATCAGAGTTACAACCTGTATGTCAGGAAACTGAGGGGGGGGGGGGGGACAAAAGATTTTCCATAAGCTGCGACTCAGGTTGACGGGAGATATGGGGGGGGGGGGTACAAAAGATTTTCCAGTATGGGTATTTCAGTGCCGGAGTTACGTTGCAGAGGCTGCGAATAGGATGTACAGTTTCCGGAAGTCCTTTTGATCTAATCCGAATCAGGGCAAAATTAGTTTCCAATGATTTCTATCGGTGATGATAATCGGAGTCCATCGGTTAAAGTAGCCGTATTTACGGAATTTCCCCTCTTCTCAAGCTCGTTCCCCTCTTTTGGCGTGTTTGTGCCTGTACTAAACCTTACAGGAAAAAGGGGGGGGGAAACGAGCTTCAGAAGAGGGGAAATTCCGGAAGTAAAATACAATTGGTCTGTCATTCACATGCATAGACATAGACCATTGTTCTCCAGTGAGCTCTCTATTTAATTCACTTCCGAATAGAATTCGAGAGTTTAATCCATTTACAAGGGAGTTAGGAGGGGTAACTCTCATTAGTCTAATGCGTTTGTGTTGATTGCGAAATGTCTTCCAGGTGAACTTGCAAATACATACAGTGTGGTACAGAAATTTTCTCCCCTCTGTCACATATCGATGTCACCATACAATTTATTTACCTAGACTTCTTTTTTTTTACTTCCTGAAGGCATTTTTAAACCTGAAGTTATAAACCATGAAAATTGTGTTACAGTTTGACAAGTTACCGTACGTTTTTACCCGTCAAACGAGTTGATTTCAGGGAGTTTAGATTTGAGAGCTGAAGTTTTTCCAGATATATTCGTATGTTTCAAAATCAGAACGAAAGTCTCCTCCTCCTCTCTCTCTCTCCCTCCCTCCCTTCCTCTCTCACTCACTTCTCTTTCTCTCTCTCTCTCTCTCTCTCTCTCTCTCTCCCCCTTAATCTCTCACTCACTTCTCTCTCTCTCATTTTGCTTTTACTGTTATGTTATTGCTGCTTCGTATAGTTTCATGTTCCATTTCATCTACAATCAAACGGAGAGACTACTCGCTATCAATTTAATAAAGAATAATAATGGTAATCATAATAAAACTCCATGGCCAATATAGGGTGTCACAAAAGTCCTGGTACACTAGGGAAGCAGGAACAGAACAGGAATTTTGATAACTACAAAGTGCCTAGGTATCGGACAAGTTGGGAAATTGAACTGTTTGTGATCATTGATCAAATTACATAGATCGATCGAGAATAAAAAATTTGAACATGTCTCAATTAGTAAATTCTAAAGACCCTACGACTCTTTCAGTAGGGCGAAATTAAAATCAGAAATTC